>NW_027222043.1:0-28097 GCF_041296265.1 Equus caballus
AGGCGACGGACCTATAATTAGTTTTTGGGCGGTGAACACGACGTAATCTACACAGAATTCGAAATGTATTACAACGTACCTCTGGAAAGCTACGTGATGTTAGAATCCACTGTCACTGCAATAAAGTAAAATAAAATAAAATAAAACAAAATAAAATAAAGAAGTGTAGGAGCCTCAAGAGGCTAACAGGCTTTTGCAAAGTTATTCTAGGGATTTTTACGGCTTGGCTCAGGGCGGCAGACACCAGCCTGAGACACAGCTGTGACATAGCCACGAACTTCAACTCGACTATATTCCGACTGGAGGGAAGTCAAAACTACTGTAATCATAATTTATTGAAGGCTTCGCTTTGTGCCAGATCCTGCGCCGACTGCTTTGCACCAACTGTCTCGTTTAATCCTCACATCCAAAAGGTAGGTTACCGTTATTCTCCCCATTGTAAAGGTGAGGAGAGGAGGCGGAAGCAGAAAGATGGCAACCTGCCTGGAATTCACAGAAGGATTCTCTAGGTAATGACATGACTTTTGGACAAGACTTAAAGGTTTAACACATGACAGTGAAGACGCAGATCCCAGTATCACAGAACGTGAAAAACAAATGGATTAAAACACTAACTATGGATCCTCACAATCTCTTGGCCTGTTTTCTCAGGTGAGGGAAAACCCGGTGTGGAAAACCGTTGAGGAGATGTCTGCAGATGAGGACTATGGCTGGTCTTTAAAGCCGGGAACTATCCCAGTAGATTCTGAGTCAGTGGGTCCAGAGTAGGCCTCGAGCGTCTCCGTTCTTTGACAGAGCCCCACAGGCTACACTCCCGTGCCCTTGGAGTTGGGAAGTACCGTCAGGCGCTAGCTACATCAGGACGTTTCAGTCAACAACGGGGGTCCCAAAAGATTAGTCCCATAGAGCCAAGGTGTGTAGGAGGCTCTGCCATCTAGGTTTATGAACTCCGTGGTGCTTGCACGCTCACGAGATTGCCTGACCGTGACGCACTCCTCAGAACCTAGCCCCACTGTTAAGCAAAGCATGACTGCACTGCCTTAGATTCTCCACGGTTCCGGACCCTGCACGGTTTAGATGACTGCACACGCAGAGGGCACCGCGTCTGAGGCAGAGAGCGGCTGGAGTCACAAAAGCTCTCGACAGAGAGTCAAGGAAAGGCGTGCTCTGCTTACACGACTCTCTACTTTTCCCTGGGTCTGAACTATTTTACAGCTAATCTACTTTTTTTAACCGAGCAGCTTTGCCAAGAAAAAGTTACCAACAAATACCAGCCAAACCAATATAAGCGATACCTATTAAATAAGCCTGACCCTACTAGGCTACTGACAAGGCTTTTATTTCCCTGGGATAATCTGGACAGCATTAGATTCTGTTACCAAGAGCAGCCAAGTCGAGGGAGATTATTTCTAATTCCACAGTGCCACAGATGCGGTCAGTAGCAACTGCAAGCTGGAAAGGAAACAAAGCCGGGTGTAATCCATTCCAGTTCACACGTTGCACGAGGGACAGCCTCCAAGCCTTGAATACTTATGTATGCATTTATCCATTTATTTAATCAACCACTACTAACGCCTACTGAAGGCCAGACACTGCTCTAAGTACTTTACGGACATGAAATAGCCTCTAACCTTTACACTCACCTATGGAGTGTGTGTTATAATCATCCCCGTTTTACAGATCAGGAAACTGACACACAGAATGGTACAGTAACTTGCCCAAGTTCACACAGCCCGTAGGTGGCAGAGCTAGGACCCATGTGACAGAGTCTGGCTCCAGAGTCCACGTGCTGAATCACCACGCTTAGTCTCCGAAAGCCTATAGAAAGCGCCAGCCTTAATCGAAAAGTTTGGTTTTCCCCACCCTACAGTCCCTACGCGGCCCCAGTCTCCAGGGCATGCTTTCAGCTCCTCTGACAGGCCATCCTCCTCCCTTGCCCTGTCCCAACGCTCTCCCGCACAAGTCCTCCTTTGCTTTTAGGCATCTGCTCTCAGCTTAAACATCACTGCCTAAGTCACAAAGTCTAACAGTAAATGCCGTATTTCTCAGCACTCAACACAGAATGGCTTTTACGTATCTCCTAGGTAATTAGTTGCTGCCTATCTGTCCTTTCCAACTAGGCTGCGAGGTCCAGTACGTCAAACACCCTGTCAGTCTTGCCCACCAAGTGTCCAGACCACTGAACACGCACCGACCCGAGGAAAGGAAGTCCCAAAGTCAACTCTCCAGACTTTCTGTGGAAGGAGGGAACGAACGGAGCACCCTCCAGCCTCACGCTTTCTTTGCCAGACTTTCAAGTGTGGGACACACACCTGTGCTCACAATGCTCCCCGGACAGCCCCCACTGCACCCCTAACAGGTAGACTTCTGCCCAGTCAAGGCCTTTGGAAAGCACTGGCTCTGCACACGAATATTACGCGGCCCTCCACAGGCCACTTCCCCTGAACCGGCCTGAGCTTCAGGGCCACGACAGGCTTCGTGAAAACCCCAACGGAACGTAGCCTCGAAAAGAGGGAGACCTGCACCCCTCAGAACGCATCGAGACCAGTGTCGTTACCGACGTCGCGTCTGGCCTTCCAAGAAGCCAAGACCACGGGCGCCGCTTCAGCGCCCGACTCCCGGGCACCGCATCCCCAGGCTGGCCCCTGGGCAGGTGCCCGGCACACACCGCCCGTTCCACGAACGCGTGAAGCGCACGAAGAGACCCCCTCGCTGCCCGCGCCGCGCAGCTGTCCCGCGGCCTGACGGGCACCTCTCGGCGCACCAGCCTATTCCTCAGGGACACGCTCGCCTCCCACCAGCCCCCAGGCCCACGCCCCCAGGTACCTCTCCCAGATGGAATCCTCTTCGCAGGCGCCCTGGTCGTCCGTGTCCGGCGAGCAGGAAGAGCGGGAGCTGAAGGAGGGCCTCCTCAGGCTAGCGGCCGTGGCTGTGGAGGGCCCGGGCTGCTGTGCGCAGCGGGGACACGGAGCGGCGTCCAGGGACGCCGGGGGAACGGGCGAGCCCGGCCCAGGAGAGAGCAGCAGAGCGCGGCCGGACTCCGCCGGGCTCGGCTCTGGGCAGGCAGGCGCGGCTGGCCGACGCCTCCCCGGACGGCGGCCCAGCAGCCGTGCGCGCTCCCCGCGCGCGCGCGCGCGCGCCGCCGCCCAGAGGCTCCCTGGCCGCTGCCCCGCCCCACCCCCCCCCCCCCCCCCCTCAGGCGGTGGACTGCGGACAGGGACAGGGACACCCTCCTGGGAGAACTGCTGGGGCCCCGCCCACACGCTCGCTCTCGGGGAACTGCAGCCTCCTCGGGTCTGACTGCAATGCCACACCCGAAACCATGCAACGTCTAGAAGAAAACATAGGCAGTATGCCCTTTGACAGCAGTCTTAGCAGCCTACTTTCAAGTACCATGTCTGACTGGGCAATGGAAACAAAGTACAAAATGAACAAACGGGACTACATCAAAGTGAAAAAAAATCTTCTGCACGGCAAAGGAAACCATCCACAAAACCAAAACACAACCTAACAACTGGGAGAAGATACTTGCAAACCATATATCGGATAAGGGGTTTATATCCAAAACACAGAAAGAACTCCGACAGCTCAACAACAACAAAAAATCAACAACCCGATTAAAAAGACGGGCAAAAGATCTGAGCAGTGACTTCTCCAAAGAAGGTATACGGGTGGCCAACAGGCATATGGAAAGGGGCTCAACATCATTAGCGATCAGAGGAAGGCAAATCAAAACTACAAGGAGAGGTCACCTTCCTCTGGTCAGAATGGCTCTAATTAACAAGACAGGAGACAAGTGTCGGAGAGGATGTGGAGAGAAGGGAACTCTCCTACACTGCTGGTGGGAGTGCAGACTGGTGCAGCCACCATGGAAAGCCGTATGGAGTATCCTCAGAAAACTAAGAATACATCTACCATATGTATGATCCAGCTAGCCCACTGCTGGGTATTTATCCAAAGAACTGGAAAACACCAATGCAGAAAGACACATGCACCCCTAGGTTCACTGCAGCATTATTCACAACAGCCAAAACTTGGAAGCAACCTAGGTGCCCATCAAGGGAAGTATGGACAGAGAAGATGTGGTGTGTATACACAATGGAATGCTACTCGGCCCTAAGAAACGATGAGCTCCGGCCATTTGTGACAACGTGGATGGACCTTGAGGGTATTATGCGAAGTGAAATAAATCAGAGGGAGAAAGTCAAACACCGTGTGATCTCACTCATGAGTACATGACAAAAACAATGACGAACACGCACAGAGCAACGGAGATTGGATTGGTGGTTACCGTAGGGGGAGGGGGGGAGGGGAGAGAGCCGAAGGGGCGATGAGGCTCACATGTGAGGCGACGGACTATAATTAGTTTTTGGGCGGTGAACACGACGTAATCTACACAGAATTCGAAATGTATTACAACGTACCTCTGGAAAGCTACGTGATGTTAGAATCCACTGTCACTGCAATAAAGTAAAATAAAATAAAATAAAACAAAATAAAATAAAGAAGTGTAGGAGCCTCAAGAGGCTAACAGGCTTTTGCAAAGTTATTCTAGGGATTTTTACGGCTTGGCTCAGGGCGGCAGACACCAGCCTGAGACACAGCTGTGACATAGCCACGAACTTCAACTCGACTATATTCCGACTGGAGGGAAGTCAAAACTACTGTAATCATAATTTATTGAAGGCTTCGCTTTGTGCCAGATCCTGCGCCGACTGCTTTGCACCAACTGTCTCGTTTAATCCTCACATCCAAAAGGTAGGTTACCGTTATTCTCCCCATTGTAAAGGTGAGGAGAGGAGGCGGAAGCAGAAAGATGGCAACCTGCCTGGAATTCACAGAAGGATTCTCTAGGTAATGACATGACTTTTGGACAAGACTTAAAGGTTTAACACATGACAGTGAAGACGCAGATCCCAGTATCACAGAACGTGAAAAACACTGAGTCCTGCCAAATGGATTAAAACACTAACTATGGATCCTCACAATCTCTTGGCCTGTTTTCTCAGGTGAGGGAAAACCCGGTGTGGAAAACCGTTGAGGAGATGTCTGCAGATGAGGACTATGGCTGGTCTTTAAAGCCGGGAACTATCCCAGTAGATTCTGAGTCAGTGGGTCCAGAGTAGGCCTCGAGCGTCTCCGTTCTTTGACAGAGCCCCACAGGCTACACTCCCGTGCCCTTGGAGTTGGGAAGTACCGTCAGGCGCTAGCTACATCAGGACGTTTCAGTCAACAACGGGGGTCCCAAAAGATTAGTCCCATAGAGCCAAGGTGTGTAGGAGGCTCTGCCATCTAGGTTTATGAACTCCGTGGT
Source organism: Equus caballus (assembly GCF_041296265.1). Classification (NCBI taxonomy): domain Eukaryota; kingdom Metazoa; phylum Chordata; class Mammalia; order Perissodactyla; family Equidae; genus Equus; species Equus caballus. The sequence goes on from NW_027222043.1 coordinate 5,315, forward strand.
GCTTGCACGCTCACGAGATTGCCTGACCGTGACGCACTCCTCAGAACCTAGCCCCACTGTTAAGCAAAGCATGACTGCACTGCCTTAGATTCTCCACGGTTCCGGACCCTGCACGGTTTAGATGACTGCACACGCAGAGGGCACCGCGTCTGAGGCAGAGAGCGGCTGGAGTCACAAAAGCTCTCGACAGAGAGTCAAGGAAAGGCGTGCTCTGCTTACACGACTCTCTACTTTTCCCTGGGTCTGAACTATTTTACAGCTAATCTACTTTTTTTAACCGAGCAGCTTTGCCAAGAAAAAGTTACCAACAAATACCAGCCAAACCAATATAAGCGATACCTATTAAATAAGCCTGACCCTACTAGGCTACTGACAAGGCTTTTATTTCCCTGGGATAATCTGGACAGCATTAGATTCTGTTACCAAGAGCAGCCAAGTCGAGGGAGATTATTTCTAATTCCACAGTGCCACAGATGCGGTCAGTAGCAACTGCAAGCTGGAAAGGAAACAAAGCCGGGTGTAATCCATTCCAGTTCACACGTTGCACGAGGGACAGCCTCCAAGCCTTGAATACTTATGTATGCATTTATCCATTTATTTAATCAACCACTACTAACGCCTACTGAAGGCCAGACACTGCTCTAAGTACTTTACGGACATGAAATAGCCTCTAACCTTTACACTCACCTATGGAGTGTGTGTTATAATCATCCCCGTTTTACAGATCAGGAAACTGACACACAGAATGGTACAGTAACTTGCCCAAGTTCACACAGCCCGTAGGTGGCAGAGCTAGGACCCATGTGACAGAGTCTGGCTCCAGAGTCCACGTGCTGAATCACCACGCTTAGTCTCCGAAAGCCTATAGAAAGCGCCAGCCTTAATCGAAAAGTTTGGTTTTCCCCACCCTACAGTCCCTACGCGGCCCCAGTCTCCAGGGCATGCTTTCAGCTCCTCTGACAGGCCATCCTCCTCCCTTGCCCTGTCCCAACGCTCTCCCGCACAAGTCCTCCTTTGCTTTTAGGCATCTGCTCTCAGCTTAAACATCACTGCCTAAGTCACAAAGTCTAACAGTAAATGCCGTATTTCTCAGCACTCAACACAGAATGGCTTTTACGTATCTCCTAGGTAATTAGTTGCTGCCTATCTGTCCTTTCCAACTAGGCTGCGAGGTCCAGTACGTCAAACACCCTGTCAGTCTTGCCCACCAAGTGTCCAGACCACTGAACACGCACCGACCCGAGGAAAGGAAGTCCCAAAGTCAACTCTCCAGACTTTCTGTGGAAGGAGGGAACGAACGGAGCACCCTCCAGCCTCACGCTTTCTTTGCCAGACTTTCAAGTGTGGGACACACACCTGTGCTCACAATGCTCCCCGGACAGCCCCCACTGCACCCCTAACAGGTAGACTTCTGCCCAGTCAAGGCCTTTGGAAAGCACTGGCTCTGCACACGAATATTACGCGGCCCTCCACAGGCCACTTCCCCTGAACCGGCCTGAGCTTCAGGGCCACGACAGGCTTCGTGAAAACCCCAACGGAACGTAGCCTCGAAAAGAGGGAGACCTGCACCCCTCAGAACGCATCGAGACCAGTGTCGTTACCGACGTCGCGTCTGGCCTTCCAAGAAGCCAAGACCACGGGCGCCGCTTCAGCGCCCGACTCCCGGGCACCGCATCCCCAGGCTGGCCCCTGGGCAGGTGCCCGGCACACACCGCCCGTTCCACGAACGCGTGAAGCGCACGAAGAGACCCCCTCGCTGCCCGCGCCGCGCAGCTGTCCCGCGGCCTGACGGGCACCTCTCGGCGCACCAGCCTATTCCTCAGGGACACGCTCGCCTCCCACCAGCCCCCAGGCCCACGCCCCCAGGTACCTCTCCCAGATGGAATCCTCTTCGCAGGCGCCCTGGTCGTCCGTGTCCGGCGAGCAGGAAGAGCGGGAGCTGAAGGAGGGCCTCCTCAGGCTAGCGGCCCTGGCTGTGGAGGGCCCGGGCTGCTGTGCGCAGCGGGGACACGGAGCGGCGTCCAGGGACGCCGGGGGAACGGGCGAGCCCGGCCCAGGAGAGAGCAGCAGAGCGCGGCCGGACTCCGCCGGGCTCGGCTCTGGGCAGGCAGGCGCGGCTGGCCGACGCCTCCCCGGACGGCGGCCCAGCAGCCGTGCGCGCTCCCCGCGCGCGCGCGCGCGCGCCGCCGCCCAGAGGCTCCCTGGCCGCTGCCCCGCCCCACCCCCCCCCCCCCCCCCTCAGGCGGTGGACTGCGGACAGGGACAGGGACACCCTCCTGGGAGAACTGCTGGGGCCCCGCCCACACGCTCGCTCTCGGGGAACTGCAGCCTCCTCGGGTCTGACTGCAATGCCACACCCGAAACCATGCAACGTCTAGAAGAAAACATAGGCAGTATGCCCTTTGACAGCAGTCTTAGCAGCCTACTTTCAAGTACCATGTCTGACTGGGCAATGGAAACACAGTACAAAATGAACAAACGGGACTACATCAAAGTGAAAAAAAATCTTCTGCACGGCAAAGGAAACCATCCACAAAACCAAAACACAACCTAACAACTGGGAGAAGATACTTGCAAACCATATATCGGATAAGGGGTTTATATCCAAAACACAGAAAGAACTCCGACAGCTCAACAACAACAAAAAATCAACAACCCGATTAAAAAGACGGGCAAAAGATCTGAGCAGTGACTTCTCCAAAGAAGGTATACGGGTGGCCAACAGGCATATGGAAAGGGGCTCAACATCATTAGCGATCAGAGGAAGGCAAATCAAAACTACAAGGAGAGGTCACCTTCCTCTGGTCAGAATGGCTCTAATTAACAAGACAGGAGACAAGTGTCGGAGAGGATGTGGAGAGAAGGGAACTCTCCTACACTGCTGGTGGGAGTGCAGACTGGTGCAGCCACCATGGAAAGCCGTATGGAGTATCCTCAGAAAACTAAGAATACATCTACCATATGTATGATCCAGCTAGCCCACTGCTGGGTATTTATCCAAAGAACTGGAAAACACCAATGCAGAAAGACACATGCACCCCTAGGTTCACTGCAGCATTATTCACAACAGCCAAAACTTGGAAGCAACCTAGGTGCCCATCAAGGGAAGTATGGACAGAGAAGATGTGGTGTGTATACACAATGGAATGCTACTCGGCCCTAAGAAACGATGAGCTCCGGCCATTTGTGACAACGTGGATGGACCTTGAGGGTATTATGCGAAGTGAAATAAATCAGAGGGAGAAAGTCAAACACCGTGTGATCTCACTCATGAGTACATGACAAAAACAATGACGAACACGCACAGAGCAACGGAGATTGGATTGGTGGTTACCGTAGGGGGAGGGGGGGAGGGGAGAGAGCCGAAGGGGCGATGAGGCTCACATGTGAGGCGACGGACTATAATTAGTTTTTGGGCGGTGAACACGACGTAATCTACACAGAATTCGAAATGTATTACAACGTACCTCTGGAAAGCTACGTGATGTTAGAATCCACTGTCACTGCAATAAAGTAAAATAAAATAAAATAAAACAAAATAAAATAAAGAAGTGTAGGAGCCTCAAGAGGCTAACAGGCTTTTGCAAAGTTATTCTAGGGATTTTTACGGCTTGGCTCAGGGCGGCAGACACCAGCCTGAGACACAGCTGTGACATAGCCACGAACTTCAACTCGACTATATTCCGACTGGAGGGAAGTCAAAACTACTGTAATCATAATTTATTGAAGGCTTCGCTTTGTGCCAGATCCTGCGCCGACTGCTTTGCACCAACTGTCTCGTTTAATCCTCACATCCAAAAGGTAGGTTACCGTTATTCTCCCCATTGTAAAGGTGAGGAGAGGAGGCGGAAGCAGAAAGATGGCAACCTGCCTGGAATTCACAGAAGGATTCTCTAGGTAATGACATGACTTTTGGACAAGACTTAAAGGTTTAACACATGACAGTGAAGACGCAGATCCCAGTATCACAGAACGTGAAAAACACTGAGTCCTGCCAAATGGATTAAAACACTAACTATGGATCCTCACAATCTCTTGGCCTGTTTTCTCAGGTGAGGGAAAACCCGGTGTGGAAAACCGTTGAGGAGATGTCTGCAGATGAGGACTATGGCTGGTCTTTAAAGCCGGGAACTATCCCAGTAGATTCTGAGTCAGTGGGTCCAGAGTAGGCCTCGAGCGTCTCCGTTCTTTGACAGAGCCCCACAGGCTACACTCCCGTGCCCTTGGAGTTGGGAAGTACCGTCAGGCGCTAGCTACATCAGGACGTTTCAGTCAACAACGGGGGTCCCAAAAGATTAGTCCCATAGAGCCAAGGTGTGTAGGAGGCTCTGCCATCTAGGTTTATGAACTCCGTGGTGCTTGCACGCTCACGAGATTGCCTGACCGTGACGCACTCCTCAGAACCTAGCCCCACTGTTAAGCAAAGCATGACTGCACTGCCTTAGATTCTCCACGGTTCCGGACCCTGCACGGTTTAGATGACTGCACACGCAGAGGGCACCGCGTCTGAGGCAGAGAGCGGCTGGAGTCACAAAAGCTCTCGACAGAGAGTCAAGGAAAGGCGTGCTCTGCTTACACGACTCTCTACTTTTCCCTGGGTCTGAACTATTTTACAGCTAATCTACTTTTTTTAACCGAGCAGCTTTGCCAAGAAAAAGTTACCAACAAATACCAGCCAAACCAATATAAGCGATACCTATTAAATAAGCCTGACCCTACTAGGCTACTGACAAGGCTTTTATTTCCCTGGGATAATCTGGACAGCATTAGATTCTGTTACCAAGAGCAGCCAAGTCGAGGGAGATTATTTCTAATTCCACAGTGCCACAGATGCGGTCAGTAGCAACTGCAAGCTGGAAAGGAAACAAAGCCGGGTGTAATCCATTCCAGTTCACACGTTGCACGAGGGACAGCCTCCAAGCCTTGAATACTTATGTATGCATTTATCCATTTATTTAATCAACCACTACTAACGCCTACTGAAGGCCAGACACTGCTCTAAGTACTTTACGGACATGAAATAGCCTCTAACCTTTACACTCACCTATGGAGTGTGTGTTATAATCATCCCCGTTTTACAGATCAGGAAACTGACACACAGAATGGTACAGTAACTTGCCCAAGTTCACACAGCCCGTAGGTGGCAGAGCTAGGACCCATGTGACAGAGTCTGGCTCCAGAGTCCACGTGCTGAATCACCACGCTTAGTCTCCGAAAGCCTATAGAAAGCGCCAGCCTTAATCGAAAAGTTTGGTTTTCCCCACCCTACAGTCCCTACGCGGCCCCAGTCTCCAGGGCATGCTTTCAGCTCCTCTGACAGGCCATCCTCCTCCCTTGCCCTGTCCCAACGCTCTCCCGCACAAGTCCTCCTTTGCTTTTAGGCATCTGCTCTCAGCTTAAACATCACTGCCTAAGTCACAAAGTCTAACAGTAAATGCCGTATTTCTCAGCACTCAACACAGAATGGCTTTTACGTATCTCCTAGGTAATTAGTTGCTGCCTATCTGTCCTTTCCAACTAGGCTGCGAGGTCCAGTACGTCAAACACCCTGTCAGTCTTGCCCACCAAGTGTCCAGACCACTGAACACGCACCGACCCGAGGAAAGGAAGTCCCAAAGTCAACTCTCCAGACTTTCTGTGGAAGGAGGGAACGAACGGAGCACCCTCCAGCCTCACGCTTTCTTTGCCAGACTTTCAAGTGTGGGACACACACCTGTGCTCACAATGCTCCCCGGACAGCCCCCACTGCACCCCTAACAGGTAGACTTCTGCCCAGTCAAGGCCTTTGGAAAGCACTGGCTCTGCACACGAATATTACGCGGCCCTCCACAGGCCACTTCCCCTGAACCGGCCTGAGCTTCAGGGCCACGACAGGCTTCGTGAAAACCCCAACGGAACGTAGCCTCGAAAAGAGGGAGACCTGCACCCCTCAGAACGCATCGAGACCAGTGTCGTTACCGACGTCGCGTCTGGCCTTCCAAGAAGCCAAGACCACGGGCGCCGCTTCAGCGCCCGACTCCCGGGCACCGCATCCCCAGGCTGGCCCCTGGGCAGGTGCCCGGCACACACCGCCCGTTCCACGAACGCGTGAAGCGCACGAAGAGACCCCCTCGCTGCCCGCGCCGCGCAGCTGTCCCGCGGCCTGACGGGCACCTCTCGGCGCACCAGCCTATTCCTCAGGGACACGCTCGCCTCCCACCAGCCCCCAGGCCCACGCCCCCAGGTACCTCTCCCAGATGGAATCCTCTTCGCAGGCGCCCTGGTCGTCCGTGTCCGGCGAGCAGGAAGAGCGGGAGCTGAAGGAGGGCCTCCTCAGGCTAGCGGCCGTGGCTGTGGAGGGCCCGGGCTGCTGTGCGCAGCGGGGACACGGAGCGGCGTCCAGGGACGCCGGGGGAACGGGCGAGCCCGGCCCAGGAGAGAGCAGCAGAGCGCGGCCGGACTCCGCCGGGCTCGGCTCTGGGCAGGCAGGCGCGGCTGGCCGACGCCTCCCCGGACGGCGGCCCAGCAGCCGTGCGCGCTCCCCGCGCGCGCGCGCGCGCGCCGCCGCCCAGAGGCTCCCTGGCCGCTGCCCCGCCCCACCCCCCCCACCCCCTCAGGCGGTGGACTGCGGACAGGGACAGGGACACCCTCCTGGGAGAACTGCTGGGGCCCCGCCCACACGCTCGCTCTCGGGGAACTGCAGCCTCCTCGGGTCTGACTGCAATGCCACACCCGAAACCATGCAACGTCTAGAAGAAAACATAGGCAGTATGCCCTTTGACAGCAGTCTTAGCAGCCTACTTTCAAGTACCATGTCTGACTGGGCAATGGAAACAAAGTACAAAATGAACAAACGGGACTACATCAAAGTGAAAAAAAATCTTCTGCACGGCAAAGGAAACCATCCACAAAACCAAAACACAACCTAACAACTGGGAGAAGATACTTGCAAACCATATATCGGATAAGGGGTTTATATCCAAAACACAGAAAGAACTCCGACAGCTCAACAACAACAAAAAATCAACAACCCGATTAAAAAGACGGGCAAAAGATCTGAGCAGTGACTTCTCCAAAGAAGGTATACGGGTGGCCAACAGGCATATGGAAAGGGGCTCAACATCATTAGCGATCAGAGGAAGGCAAATCAAAACTACAAGGAGAGGTCACCTTCCTCTGGTCAGAATGGCTCTAATTAACAAGACAGGAGACAAGTGTCGGAGAGGATGTGGAGAGAAGGGAACTCTCCTACACTGCTGGTGGGAGTGCAGACTGGTGCAGCCACCATGGAAAGCCGTATGGAGTATCCTCAGAAAACTAAGAATACATCTACCATATGTATGATCCAGCTAGCCCACTGCTGGGTATTTATCCAAAGAACTGGAAAACACCAATGCAGAAAGACACATGCACCCCTAGGTTCACTGCAGCATTATTCACAACAGCCAAAACTTGGAAGCAACCTAGGTGCCCATCAAGGGAAGTATGGACAGAGAAGATGTGGTGTGTATACACAATGGAATGCTACTCGGCCCTAAGAAACGATGAGCTCCGGCCATTTGTGACAACGTGGATGGACCTTGAGGGTATTATGCGAAGTGAAATAAATCAGAGGGAGAAAGTCAAACACCGTGTGATCTCACTCATGAGTACATGACAAAAACAATGACGAACACGCACAGAGCAACGGAGATTGGATTGGTGGTTACCGTAGGGGGAGGGGGGGAGGGGAGAGAGCCGAAGGGGCGATGAGGCTCACATGTGAGGCGACGGACTATAATTAGTTTTTGGGCGGTGAACACGACGTAATCTACACAGAATTCGAAATGTATTACAACGTACCTCTGGAAAGCTACGTGATGTTAGAATCCACTGTCACTGCAATAAAGTAAAATAAAATAAAATAAAACAAAATAAAATAAAGAAGTGTAGGAGCCTCAAGAGGCTAACAGGCTTTTGCAAAGTTATTCTAGGGATTTTTACGGCTTGGCTCAGGGCGGCAGACACCAGCCTGAGACACAGCTGTGACATAGCCACGAACTTCAACTCGACTATATTCCGACTGGAGGGAAGTCAAAACTACTGTAATCATAATTTATTGAAGGCTTCGCTTTGTGCCAGATCCTGCGCCGACTGCTTTGCACCAACTGTCTCGTTTAATCCTCACATCCAAAAGGTAGGTTACCGTTATTCTCCCCATTGTAAAGGTGAGGAGAGGAGGCGGAAGCAGAAAGATGGCAACCTGCCTGGAATTCACAGAAGGATTCTCTAGGTAATGACATGACTTTTGGACAAGACTTAAAGGTTTAACACATGACAGTGAAGACGCAGATCCCAGTATCACAGAACGTGAAAAACAAATGGATTAAAACACTAACTATGGATCCTCACAATCTCTTGGCCTGTTTTCTCAGGTGAGGGAAAACCCGGTGTGGAAAACCGTTGAGGAGATGTCTGCAGATGAGGACTATGGCTGGTCTTTAAAGCCGGGAACTATCCCAGTAGATTCTGAGTCAGTGGGTCCAGAGTAGGCCTCGAGCGTCTCCGTTCTTTGACAGAGCCCCACAGGCTACACTCCCGTGCCCTTGGAGTTGGGAAGTACCGTCAGGCGCTAGCTACATCAGGACGTTTCAGTCAACAACGGGGGTCCCAAAAGATTAGTCCCATAGAGCCAAGGTGTGTAGGAGGCTCTGCCATCTAGGTTTATGAACTCCGTGGTGCTTGCACGCTCACGAGATTGCCTGACCGTGACGCACTCCTCAGAACCTAGCCCCACTGTTAAGCAAAGCATGACTGCACTGCCTTAGATTCTCCACGGTTCCGGACCCTGCACGGTTTAGATGACTGCACACGCAGAGGGCACCGCGTCTGAGGCAGAGAGCGGCTGGAGTCACAAAAGCTCTCGACAGAGAGTCAAGGAAAGGCGTGCTCTGCTTACACGACTCTCTACTTTTCCCTGGGTCTGAACTATTTTACAGCTAATCTACTTTTTTTAACCGAGCAGCTTTGCCAAGAAAAAGTTACCAACAAATACCAGCCAAACCAATATAAGCGATACCTATTAAATAAGCCTGACCCTACTAGGCTACTGACAAGGCTTTTATTTCCCTGGGATAATCTGGACAGCATTAGATTCTGTTACCAAGAGCAGCCAAGTCGAGGGAGATTATTTCTAATTCCACAGTGCCACAGATGCGGTCAGTAGCAACTGCAAGCTGGAAAGGAAACAAAGCCGGGTGTAATCCATTCCAGTTCACACGTTGCACGAGGGACAGCCTCCAAGCCTTGAATACTTATGTATGCATTTATCCATTTATTTAATCAACCACTACTAACGCCTACTGAAGGCCAGACACTGCTCTAAGTACTTTACGGACATGAAATAGCCTCTAACCTTTACACTCACCTATGGAGTGTGTGTTATAATCATCCCCGTTTTACAGATCAGGAAACTGACACACAGAATGGTACAGTAACTTGCCCAAGTTCACACAGCCCGTAGGTGGCAGAGCTAGGACCCATGTGACAGAGTCTGGCTCCAGAGTCCACGTGCTGAATCACCACGCTTAGTCTCCGAAAGCCTATAGAAAGCGCCAGCCTTAATCGAAAAGTTTGGTTTTCCCCACCCTACAGTCCCTACGCGGCCCCAGTCTCCAGGGCATGCTTTCAGCTCCTCTGACAGGCCATCCTCCTCCCTTGCCCTGTCCCAACGCTCTCCCGCACAAGTCCTCCTTTGCTTTTAGGCATCTGCTCTCAGCTTAAACATCACTGCCTAAGTCACAAAGTCTAACAGTAAATGCCGTATTTCTCAGCACTCAACACAGAATGGCTTTTACGTATCTCCTAGGTAATTAGTTGCTGCCTATCTGTCCTTTCCAACTAGGCTGCGAGGTCCAGTACGTCAAACACCCTGTCAGTCTTGCCCACCAAGTGTCCAGACCACTGAACACGCACCGACCCGAGGAAAGGAAGTCCCAAAGTCAACTCTCCAGACTTTCTGTGGAAGGAGGGAACGAACGGAGCACCCTCCAGCCTCACGCTTTCTTTGCCAGACTTTCAAGTGTGGGACACACACCTGTGCTCACAATGCTCCCCGGACAGCCCCCACTGCACCCCTAACAGGTAGACTTCTGCCCAGTCAAGGCCTTTGGAAAGCACTGGCTCTGCACACGAATATTATGCGGCCCTCCACAGGCCACTTCCCCTGAACCGGCCTGAGCTTCAGGGCCACGACAGGCTTCGTGAAAACCCCAACGGAACGTAGCCTCGAAAAGAGGGAGACCTGCACCCCTCAGAACGCATCGAGACCAGTGTCGTTACCGACGTCGCGTCTGGCCTTCCAAGAAGCCAAGACCACGGGCGCCGCTTCAGCGCCCGACTCCCGGGCACCGCATCCCCAGGCTGGCCCCTGGGCAGGTGCCCGGCACACACCGCCCGTTCCACGAACGCGTGAAGCGCACGAAGAGACCCCCTCGCTGCCCGCGCCGCGCAGCTGTCCCGCGGCCTGACGGGCACCTCTCGGCGCACCAGCCTATTCCTCAGGGACACGCTCGCCTCCCACCAGCCCCCAGGCCCACGCCCCCAGGTACCTCTCCCAGATGGAATCCTCTTCGCAGGCGCCCTGGTCGTCCGTGTCCGGCGAGCAGGAAGAGCGGGAGCTGAAGGAGGGCCTCCTCAGGCTAGCGGCCGTGGCTGTGGAGGGCCCGGGCTGCTGTGCGCAGCGGGGACACGGAGCGGCGTCCAGGGACGCCGGGGGAACGGGCGAGCCCGGCCCAGGAGAGAGCAGCAGAGCGCGGCCGGACTCCGCCGGGCTCGGCTCTGGGCAGGCAGGCGCGGCTGGCCGACGCCTCCCCGGACGGCGGCCCAGCAGCCGTGCGCGCTCCCCGCGCGCGCGCGCGCGCGCCGCCGCCCAGAGGCTCCCTGGCCGCTGCCCCGCCCCACCCCCCCCACCCCCCCTCAGGCGGTGGACTGCGGACAGGGACAGGGACACCCTCCTGGGAGAACTGCTGGGGCCCCGCCCACACGCTCGCTCTCGGGGAACTGCAGCCTCCTCGGGTCTGACTGCAATGCCACACCCGAAACCATGCAACGTCTAGAAGAAAACATAGGCAGTATGCCCTTTGACAGCAGTCTTAGCAGCCTACTTTCAAGTACCATGTCTGACTGGGCAATGGAAACACAGTACAAAATGAACAAACGGGACTACATCAAAGTGAAAAAAAATCTTCTGCACGGCAAAGGAAACCATCCACAAAACCAAAACACAACCTAACAACTGGGAGAAGATACTTGCAAACCATATATCGGATAAGGGGTTTATATCCAAAACACAGAAAGAACTCCGACAGCTCAACAACAACAAAAAATCAACAACCCGATTAAAAAGACGGGCAAAAGATCTGAGCAGTGACTTCTCCAAAGAAGGTATACGGGTGGCCAACAGGCATATGGAAAGGGGCTCAACATCATTAGCGATCAGAGGAAGGCAAATCAAAACTACAAGGAGAGGTCACCTTCCTCTGGTCAGAATGGCTCTAATTAACAAGACAGGAGACAAGTGTCGGAGAGGATGTGGAGAGAAGGGAACTCTCCTACACTGCTGGTGGGAGTGCAGACTGGTGCAGCCACCATGGAAAGCCGTATGGAGTATCCTCAGAAAACTAAGAATACATCTACCATATGTATGATCCAGCTAGCCCACTGCTGGGTATTTATCCAAAGAACTGGAAAACACCAATGCAGAAAGACACATGCACCCCTAGGTTCACTGCAGCATTATTCACAACAGCCAAAACTTGGAAGCAACCTAGGTGCCCATCAAGGGAAGTATGGACAGAGAAGATGTGGTGTGTATACACAATGGAATGCTACTCGGCCCTAAGAAACGATGAGCTCCGGCCATTTGTGACAACGTGGATGGACCTTGAGGGTATTATGCGAAGTGAAATAAATCAGAGGGAGAAAGTCAAACACCGTGTGATCTCACTCATGAGTACATGACAAAAACAATGACGAACACGCACAGAGCAACGGAGATTGGATTGGTGGTTACCGTAGGGGGAGGGGGGGAGGGGAGAGAGCCGAAGGGGCGATGAGGCTCACATGTGAGGCGACGGACTATAATTAGTTTTTGGGCGGTGAACACGACGTAATCTACACAGAATTCGAAATGTATTACAACGTACCTCTGGAAAGCTACGTGATGTTAGAATCCACTGTCACTGCAATAAAGTAAAATAAAATAAAATAAAACAAAATAAAATAAAGAAGTGTAGGAGCCTCAAGAGGCTAACAGGCTTTTGCAAAGTTATTCTAGGGATTTTTACGGCTTGGCTCAGGGCGGCAGACACCAGCCTGAGACACAGCTGTGACATAGCCACGAACTTCAACTCGACTATATTCCGACTGGAGGGAAGTCAAAACTACTGTAATCATAATTTATTGAAGGCTTCGCTTTGTGCCAGATCCTGCGCCGACTGCTTTGCACCAACTGTCTCGTTTAATCCTCACATCCAAAAGGTAGGTTACCGTTATTCTCCCCATTGTAAAGGTGAGGAGAGGAGGCGGAAGCAGAAAGATGGCAACCTGCCTGGAATTCACAGAAGGATTCTCTAGGTAATGACATGACTTTTGGACAAGACTTAAAGGTTTAACACATGACAGTGAAGACGCAGATCCCAGTATCACAGAACGTGAAAAACACTGAGTCCTGCCAAATGGATTAAAACACTAACTATGGATCCTCACAATCTCTTGGCCTGTTTTCTCAGGTGAGGGAAAACCCGGTGTGGAAAACCGTTGAGGAGATGTCTGCAGATGAGGACTATGGCTGGTCTTTAAAGCCGGGAACTATCCCAGTAGATTCTGAGTCAGTGGGTCCAGAGTAGGCCTCGAGCGTCTCCGTTCTTTGACAGAGCCCCACAGGCTACACTCCCGTGCCCTTGGAGTTGGGAAGTACCGTCAGGCGCTAGCTACATCAGGACGTTTCAGTCAACAACGGGGGTCCCAAAAGATTAGTCCCATAGAGCCAAGGTGTGTAGGAGGCTCTGCCATCTAGGTTTATGAACTCCGTGGTGCTTGCACGCTCACGAGATTGCCTGACCGTGACGCACTCCTCAGAACCTAGCCCCACTGTTAAGCAAAGCATGACTGCACTGCCTTAGATTCTCCACGGTTCCGGACCCTGCACGGTTTAGATGACTGCACACGCAGAGGGCACCGCGTCTGAGGCAGAGAGCGGCTGGAGTCACAAAAGCTCTCGACAGAGAGTCAAGGAAAGGCGTGCTCTGCTTACACGACTCTCTACTTTTCCCTGGGTCTGAACTATTTTACAGCTAATCTACTTTTTTTAACCGAGCAGCTTTGCCAAGAAAAAGTTACCAACAAATACCAGCCAAACCAATATAAGCGATACCTATTAAATAAGCCTGACCCTACTAGGCTACTGACAAGGCTTTTATTTCCCTGGGATAATCTGGACAGCATTAGATTCTGTTACCAAGAGCAGCCAAGTCGAGGGAGATTATTTCTAATTCCACAGTGCCACAGATGCGGTCAGTAGCAACTGCAAGCTGGAAAGGAAACAAAGCCGGGTGTAATCCATTCCAGTTCACACGTTGCACGAGGGACAGCCTCCAAGCCTTGAATACTTATGTATGCATTTATCCATTTATTTAATCAACCACTACTAACGCCTACTGAAGGCCAGACACTGCTCTAAGTACTTTACGGACATGAAATAGCCTCTAACCTTTACACTCACCTATGGAGTGTGTGTTATAATCATCCCCGTTTTACAGATCAGGAAACTGACACACAGAATGGTACAGTAACTTGCCCAAGTTCACACAGCCCGTAGGTGGCAGAGCTAGGACCCATGTGACAGAGTCTGGCTCCAGAGTCCACGTGCTGAATCACCACGCTTAGTCTCCGAAAGCCTATAGAAAGCGCCAGCCTTAATCGAAAAGTTTGGTTTTCCCCACCCTACAGTCCCTACGCGGCCCCAGTCTCCAGGGCATGCTTTCAGCTCCTCTGACAGGCCATCCTCCTCCCTTGCCCTGTCCCAACGCTCTCCCGCACAAGTCCTCCTTTGCTTTTAGGCATCTGCTCTCAGCTTAAACATCACTGCCTAAGTCACAAAGTCTAACAGTAAATGCCGTATTTCTCAGCACTCAACACAGAATGGCTTTTACGTATCTCCTAGGTAATTAGTTGCTGCCTATCTGTCCTTTCCAACTAGGCTGCGAGGTCCAGTACGTCAAACACCCTGTCAGTCTTGCCCACCAAGTGTCCAGACCACTGAACACGCACCGACCCGAGGAAAGGAAGTCCCAAAGTCAACTCTCCAGACTTTCTGTGGAAGGAGGGAACGAACGGAGCACCCTCCAGCCTCACGCTTTCTTTGCCAGACTTTCAAGTGTGGGACACACACCTGTGCTCACAATGCTCCCCGGACAGCCCCCACTGCACCCCTAACAGGTAGACTTCTGCCCAGTCAAGGCCTTTGGAAAGCACTGGCTCTGCACACGAATATTATGCGGCCCTCCACAGGCCACTTCCCCTGAACCGGCCTGAGCTTCAGGGCCACGACAGGCTTCGTGAAAACCCCAACGGAACGTAGCCTCGAAAAGAGGGAGACCTGCACCCCTCAGAACGCATCGAGACCAGTGTCGTTACCGACGTCGCGTCTGGCCTTCCAAGAAGCCAAGACCACGGGCGCCGCTTCAGCGCCCGACTCCCGGGCACCGCATCCCCAGGCTGGCCCCTGGGCAGGTGCCCGGCACACACCGCCCGTTCCACGAACGCGTGAAGCGCACGAAGAGACCCCCTCGCTGCCCGCGCCGCGCAGCTGTCCCGCGGCCTGACGGGCACCTCTCGGCGCACCAGCCTATTCCTCAGGGACACGCTCGCCTCCCACCAGCCCCCAGGCCCACGCCCCCAGGTACCTCTCCCAGATGGAATCCTCTTCGCAGGCGCCCTGGTCGTCCGTGTCCGGCGAGCAGGAAGAGCGGGAGCTGAAGGAGGGCCTCCTCAGGCTAGCGGCCGTGGCTGTGGAGGGCCCGGGCTGCTGTGCGCAGCGGGGACACGGAGCGGCGTCCAGGGACGCCGGGGGAACGGGCGAGCCCGGCCCAGGAGAGAGCAGCAGAGCGCGGCCGGACTCCGCCGGGCTCGGCTCTGGGCAGGCAGGCGCGGCTGGCCGACGCCTCCCCGGACGGCGGCCCAGCAGCCGTGCGCGCTCCCCGCGCGCGCGCGCGCGCGCGCCGCCGCCCAGAGGCTCCCTGGCCGCTGCCCCGCCCCACCCCCCCCCCCCCCCCTCAGGCGGTGGACTGCGGACAGGGACAGGGACACCCTCCTGGGAGAACTGCTGGGGCCCCGCCCACACGCTCGCTCTCGGGGAACTGCAGCCTCCTCGGGTCTGACTGCAATGCCACACCCGAAACCATGCAACGTCTAGAAGAAAACATAGGCAGTATGCCCTTTGACAGCAGTCTTAGCAGCCTACTTTCAAGTACCATGTCTGACTGGGCAATGGAAACACAGTACAAAATGAACAAACGGGACTACATCAAAGTGAAAAAAAATCTTCTGCACGGCAAAGGAAACCATCCACAAAACCAAAACACAACCTAACAACTGGGAGAAGATACTTGCAAACCATATATCGGATAAGGGGTTTATATCCAAAACACAGAAAGAACTCCGACAGCTCAACAACAACAAAAAATCAACAACCCGATTAAAAAGACGGGCAAAAGATCTGAGCAGTGACTTCTCCAAAGAAGGTATACGGGTGGCCAACAGGCATATGGAAAGGGGCTCAACATCATTAGCGATCAGAGGAAGGCAAATCAAAACTACAAGGAGAGGTCACCTTCCTCTGGTCAGAATGGCTCTAATTAACAAGACAGGAGACAAGTGTCGGAGAGGATGTGGAGAGAAGGGAACTCTCCTACACTGCTGGTGGGAGTGCAGACTGGTGCAGCCACCATGGAAAGCCGTATGGAGTATCCTCAGAAAACTAAGAATACATCTACCATATGTATGATCCAGCTAGCCCACTGCTGGGTATTTATCCAAAGAACTGGAAAACACCAATGCAGAAAGACACATGCACCCCTAGGTTCACTGCAGCATTATTCACAACAGCCAAAACTTGGAAGCAACCTAGGTGCCCATCAAGGGAAGTATGGACAGAGAAGATGTGGTGTGTATACACAATGGAATGCTACTCGGCCCTAAGAAACGATGAGCTCCGGCCATTTGTGACAACGTGGATGGACCTTGAGGGTATTATGCGAAGTGAAATAAATCAGAGGGAGAAAGTCAAACACCGTGTGATCTCACTCATGAGTACATGACAAAAACAATGACGAACACGCACAGAGCAACGGAGATTGGATTGGTGGTTACCGTAGGGGGAGGGGGGGAGGGGAGAGAGCCGAAGGGGCGATGAGGCTCACATGTGAGGCGACGGACTATAATTAGTTTTTGGGCGGTGAACACGACGTAATCTACACAGAATTCGAAATGTATTACAACGTACCTCTGGAAAGCTACGTGATGTTAGAATCCACTGTCACTGCAATAAAGTAAAATAAAATAAAATAAAACAAAATAAAATAAAGAAGTGTAGGAGCCTCAAGAGGCTAACAGGCTTTTGCAAAGTTATTCTAGGGATTTTTACGGCTTGGCTCAGGGCGGCAGACACCAGCCTGAGACACAGCTGTGACATAGCCACGAACTTCAACTCGACTATATTCCGACTGGAGGGAAGTCAAAACTACTGTAATCATAATTTATTGAAGGCTTCGCTTTGTGCCAGATCCTGCGCCGACTGCTTTGCACCAACTGTCTCGTTTAATCCTCACATCCAAAAGGTAGGTTACCGTTATTCTCCCCATTGTAAAGGTGAGGAGAGGAGGCGGAAGCAGAAAGATGGCAACCTGCCTGGAATTCACAGAAGGATTCTCTAGGTAATGACATGACTTTTGGACAAGACTTAAAGGTTTAACACATGACAGTGAAGACGCAGATCCCAGTATCACAGAACGTGAAAAACACTGAGTCCTGCCAAATGGATTAAAACACTAACTATGGATCCTCACAATCTCTTGGCCTGTTTTCTCAGGTGAGGGAAAACCCGGTGTGGAAAACCGTTGAGGAGATGTCTGCAGATGAGGACTATGGCTGGTCTTTAAAGCCGGGAACTATCCCAGTAGATTCTGAGTCAGTGGGTCCAGAGTAGGCCTCGAGCGTCTCCGTTCTTTGACAGAGCCCCACAGGCTACACTCCCGTGCCCTTGGAGTTGGGAAGTACCGTCAGGCGCTAGCTACATCAGGACGTTTCAGTCAACAACGGGGGTCCCAAAAGATTAGTCCCATAGAGCCAAGGTGTGTAGGAGGCTCTGCCATCTAGGTTTATGAACTCCGTGGTGCTTGCACGCTCACGAGATTGCCTGACCGTGACGCACTCCTCAGAACCTAGCCCCACTGTTAAGCAAAGCATGACTGCACTGCCTTAGATTCTCCACGGTTCCGGACCCTGCACGGTTTAGATGACTGCACACGCAGAGGGCACCGCGTCTGAGGCAGAGAGCGGCTGGAGTCACAAAAGCTCTCGACAGAGAGTCAAGGAAAGGCGTGCTCTGCTTACACGACTCTCTACTTTTCCCTGGGTCTGAACTATTTTACAGCTAATCTACTTTTTTTAACCGAGCAGCTTTGCCAAGAAAAAGTTACCAACAAATACCAGCCAAACCAATATAAGCGATACCTATTAAATAAGCCTGACCCTACTAGGCTACTGACAAGGCTTTTATTTCCCTGGGATAATCTGGACAGCATTAGATTCTGTTACCAAGAGCAGCCAAGTCGAGGGAGATTATTTCTAATTCCACAGTGCCACAGATGCGGTCAGTAGCAACTGCAAGCTGGAAAGGAAACAAAGCCGGGTGTAATCCATTCCAGTTCACACGTTGCACGAGGGACAGCCTCCAAGCCTTGAATACTTATGTATGCATTTATCCATTTATTTAATCAACCACTACTAACGCCTACTGAAGGCCAGACACTGCTCTAAGTACTTTACGGACATGAAATAGCCTCTAACCTTTACACTCACCTATGGAGTGTGTGTTATAATCATCCCCGTTTTACAGATCAGGAAACTGACACACAGAATGGTACAGTAACTTGCCCAAGTTCACACAGCCCGTAGGTGGCAGAGCTAGGACCCATGTGACAGAGTCTGGCTCCAGAGTCCACGTGCTGAATCACCACGCTTAGTCTCCGAAAGCCTATAGAAAGCGCCAGCCTTAATCGAAAAGTTTGGTTTTCCCCACCCTACAGTCCCTACGCGGCCCCAGTCTCCAGGGCATGCTTTCAGCTCCTCTGACAGGCCATCCTCCTCCCTTGCCCTGTCCCAACGCTCTCCCGCACAAGTCCTCCTTTGCTTTTAGGCATCTGCTCTCAGCTTAAACATCACTGCCTAAGTCACAAAGTCTAACAGTAAATGCCGTATTTCTCAGCACTCAACACAGAATGGCTTTTACGTATCTCCTAGGTAATTAGTTGCTGCCTATCTGTCCTTTCCAACTAGGCTGCGAGGTCCAGTACGTCAAACACCCTGTCAGTCTTGCCCACCAAGTGTCCAGACCACTGAACACGCACCGACCCGAGGAAAGGAAGTCCCAAAGTCAACTCTCCAGACTTTCTGTGGAAGGAGGGAACGAACGGAGCACCCTCCAGCCTCACGCTTTCTTTGCCAGACTTTCAAGTGTGGGACACACACCTGTGCTCACAATGCTCCCCGGACAGCCCCCACTGCACCCCTAACAGGTAGACTTCTGCCCAGTCAAGGCCTTTGGAAAGCACTGGCTCTGCACACGAATATTATGCGGCCCTCCACAGGCCACTTCCCCTGAACCGGCCTGAGCTTCAGGGCCACGACAGGCTTCGTGAAAACCCCAACGGAACGTAGCCTCGAAAAGAGGGAGACCTGCACCCCTCAGAACGCATCGAGACCAGTGTCGTTACCGACGTCGCGTCTGGCCTTCCAAGAAGCCAAGACCACGGGCGCCGCTTCAGCGCCCGACTCCCGGGCACCGCATCCCCAGGCTGGCCCCTGGGCAGGTGCCCGGCACACACCGCCCGTTCCACGAACGCGTGAAGCGCACGAAGAGACCCCCTCGCTGCCCGCGCCGCGCAGCTGTCCCGCGGCCTGACGGGCACCTCTCGGCGCACCAGCCTATTCCTCAGGGACACGCTCGCCTCCCACCAGCCCCCAGGCCCACGCCCCCAGGTACCTCTCCCAGATGGAATCCTCTTCGCAGGCGCCCTGGTCGTCCGTGTCCGGCGAGCAGGAAGAGCGGGAGCTGAAGGAGGGCCTCCTCAGGCTAGCGGCCGTGGCTGTGGAGGGCCCGGGCTGCTGTGCGCAGCGGGGACACGGAGCGGCGTCCAGGGACGCCGGGGGAACGGGCGAGCCCGGCCCAGGAGAGAGCAGCAGAGCGCGGCCGGACTCCGCCGGGCTCGGCTCTGGGCAGGCAGGCGCGGCTGGCCGACGCCTCCCCGGACGGCGGCCCAGCAGCCGTGCGCGCTCCCCGCGCGCGCGCGCGCGCGCCGCCGCCCAGAGGCTCCCTGGCCGCTGCCCCGCCCCACCCCCCCCCCCCCCCTCAGGCGGTGGACTGCGGACAGGGACAGGGACACCCTCCTGGGAGAACTGCTGGGGCCCCGCCCACACGCTCGCTCTCGGGGAACTGCAGCCTCCTCGGGTCTGACTGCAATGCCACACCCGAAACCATGCAACGTCTAGAAGAAAACATAGGCAGTATGCCCTTTGACAGCAGTCTTAGCAGCCTACTTTCAAGTACCATGTCTGACTGGGCAATGGAAACACAGTACAAAATGAACAAACGGGACTACATCAAAGTGAAAAAAAATCTTCTGCACGGCAAAGGAAACCATCCACAAAACCAAAACACAACCTAACAACTGGGAGAAGATACTTGCAAACCATATATCGGATAAGGGGTTTATATCCAAAACACAGAAAGAACTCCGACAGCTCAACAACAACAAAAAATCAACAACCCGATTAAAAAGACGGGCAAAAGATCTGAGCAGTGACTTCTCCAAAGAAGGTATACGGGTGGCCAACAGGCATATGGAAAGGGGCTCAACATCATTAGCGATCAGAGGAAGGCAAATCAAAACTACAAGGAGAGGTCACCTTCCTCTGGTCAGAATGGCTCTAATTAACAAGACAGGAGACAAGTGTCGGAGAGGATGTGGAGAGAAGGGAACTCTCCTACACTGCTGGTGGGAGTGCAGACTGGTGCAGCCACCATGGAAAGCCGTATGGAGTATCCTCAGAAAACTAAGAATACATCTACCATATGTATGATCCAGCTAGCCCACTGCTGGGTATTTATCCAAAGAACTGGAAAACACCAATGCAGAAAGACACATGCACCCCTAGGTTCACTGCAGCATTATTCACAACAGCCAAAACTTGGAAGCAACCTAGGTGCCCATCAAGGGAAGTATGGACAGAGAAGATGTGGTGTGTATACACAATGGAATGCTACTCGGCCCTAAGAAACGATGAGCTCCGGCCATTTGTGACAACGTGGATGGACCTTGAGGGTATTATGCGAAGTGAAATAAATCAGAGGGAGAAAGTCAAACACCGTGTGATCTCACTCATGAGTACATGACAAAAACAATGACGAACACGCACAGAGCAACGGAGATTGGATTGGTGGTTACCGTAGGGGGAGGGGGGGAGGGGAGAGAGCCGAAGGGGCGATGAGGCTCACATGTGAGGCGACGGACTATAATTAGTTTTTGGGCGGTGAACACGACGTAATCTACACAGAATTCGAAATGTATTACAACGTACCTCTGGAAAGCTACGTGATGTTAGAATCCACTGTCACTGCAATAAAGTAAAATAAAATAAAATAAAACAAAATAAAATAAAGAAGTGTAGGAGCCTCAAGAGGCTAACAGGCTTTTGCAAAGTTATTCTAGGGATTTTTACGGCTTGGCTCAGGGCGGCAGACACCAGCCTGAGACACAGCTGTGACATAGCCACGAACTTCAACTCGACTATATTCCGACTGGAGGGAAGTCAAAACTACTGTAATCATAATTTATTGAAGGCTTCGCTTTGTGCCAGATCCTGCGCCGACTGCTTTGCACCAACTGTCTCGTTTAATCCTCACATCCAAAAGGTAGGTTACCGTTATTCTCCCCATTGTAAAGGTGAGGAGAGGAGGCGGAAGCAGAAAGATGGCAACCTGCCTGGAATTCACAGAAGGATTCTCTAGGTAATGACATGACTTTTGGACAAGACTTAAAGGTTTAACACATGACAGTGAAGACGCAGATCCCAGTATCACAGAACGTGAAAAACACTGAGTCCTGCCAAATGGATTAAAACACTAACTATGGATCCTCACAATCTCTTGGCCTGTTTTCTCAGGTGAGGGAAAACCCGGTGTGGAAAACCGTTGAGGAGATGTCTGCAGATGAGGACTATGGCTGGTCTTTAAAGCCGGGAACTATCCCAGTAGATTCTGAGTCAGTGGGTCCAGAGTAGGCCTCGAGCGTCTCCGTTCTTTGACAGAGCCCCACAGGCTACACTCCCGTGCCCTTGGAGTTGGGAAGTACCGTCAGGCGCTAGCTACATCAGGACGTTTCAGTCAACAACGGGGGTCCCAAAAGATTAGTCCCATAGAGCCAAGGTGTGTAGGAGGCTCTGCCATCTAGGTTTATGAACTCCGTGGTGCTTGCACGCTCACGAGATTGCCTGACCGTGACGCACTCCTCAGAACCTAGCCCCACTGTTAAGCAAAGCATGACTGCACTGCCTTAGATTCTCCACGGTTCCGGACCCTGCACGGTTTAGATGACTGCACACGCAGAGGGCACCGTGTCTGAGGCAGAGAGCGGCTGGAGTCACAAAAGCTCTCGACAGAGAGTCAAGGAAAGGCGTGCTCTGCTTACACGACTCTCTACTTTTCCCTGGGTCTGAACTATTTTACAGCTAATCTACTTTTTTTTAACCGAGCAGCTTTGCCAAGAAAAAGTACCAACAAATACCAGCCAAACCAATATAAGCGATACCTATTAAATAAGCCTGACCCTACTAGGCTACTGACAAGGCTTTTATTTCCCTGGGATAATCTGGACAGCATTAGATTCTGTTACCAAGAGCAGCCAAGTCGAGGGAGATTATTTCTAATTCCACAGTGCCACAGATGCGGTCAGTAGCAACTGCAAGCTGGAAAGGAAACAAAGCCGGGTGTAATCCATTCCAGTTCACACGTTGCACGAGGGACAGCCTCCAAGCCTTGAATACTTATGTATGCATTTATCCATTTATTTAATCAACCACTACTAACGCCTACTGAAGGCCAGACACTGCTCTAAGTACTTTACGGACATGAAATAGCCTCTAACCTTTACACTCACCTATGGAGTGTGTGTTATAATCATCCCCGTTTTACAGATCAGGAAACTGACACACAGAATGGTACAGTAACTTGCCCAAGTTCACACAGCCCGTAGGTGGCAGAGCTAGGACCCATGTGACAGAGTCTGGCTCCAGAGTCCACGTGCTGAATCACCACGCTTAGTCTCCGAAAGCCTATAGAAAGCGCCAGCCTTAATCGAAAAGTTTGGTTTTCCCCACCCTACAGTCCCTACGCGGCCCCCAGTCTCCAGGGCATGCTTTCAGCTCCTCTGACAGGCCATCCTCCTCCCTTGCCCTGTCCCAACGCTCTCCCGCACAAGTCCTCCTT
>NW_027222044.1:0-30825 GCF_041296265.1 Equus caballus
TTGCAGTTGCTACTGACCGCATCTGCAGCACTGTGGAATTAGAAATAATCTCCCTCGACTTGGCTGCTCTTGGTAAAACAATCTAATGCTGTCCAAATTATCCCAGGGAAATAAAAGCCTTTTCAGTAGCATAGTAGGGTTAGGCTTATTTAATATGTATTGTTTATATTGGTTTGTTTAGTGTTTGTTGGTAACCTTTTTGTTTTTTTTTTTTTTTTTTTTGGCAAAGCTGCTCGGTTCAAAAAAGCAGATTAGCTATGAAATGGTTCAGACCCAGAGAAAAGTAAAGAGTCGTGTAAGCAGAGCACGCCTTTCCTTGACTCTCTGTCGAGAGCTTTTGTGATTCCAGCTGCTCTCTGCCTCAGACACGGTGCCCTCTGCGTGTGCAGTCATCTAAAGAGTGCAGGGTCTGGGACCGCGGAGAATCCAAGGCAGTATAGTCATGCTTTGCTTAACGGTGGGGATAAGTTCTGAGGGAGTGTGTCATGGTCAGGCAATCTCGAGACTGTGCAAACACCACGGAGTTCCTAAACCTGGATGGCAGAGCCTCCTACACACCTAGGCCATATGGGACTAATCTGATGGGACCCCCGTTGTTGACTGAAACGTCCCGATGTAGGGCATGACTGTACTTCCCAACTCCAAGGGCGCGGAGTGTAGCCTGAGGGGCTTTTGAAAAGAACAGAGACGCTCAAGGCCTACTCTGGACCCACTGACTCAGAATCTACTGGGATACTTCCCGGCTTTAAAGACCAGACGTAGTCCTCCTCTGCAGACATCTCATCAACGGTTTTTCACGCTGGGTTTTCCCCTCATCTGAGAAAACAGGCCAAGAGATTGTGAGGATCCATAATTAGTGTTTTAATACATTTGGCAGGACTCAGTGTTTTTCACGTTCTGTGATACTGGGATCTGCATCTCCACTGTAATGTGTTAAACCTTGAAATCTTGTCCAAAGGTCATGTCATTACCTAGAGAATCCTTCTGTGAATTCCAGGCAGACTGCCATCTTTCTGCTTCCGCCTCCTCACCTTTACAATGGTGAGAATAACGGTAACCTACCTTTTGGATGTGAGGCTTAAATGAGACAGTTGGTGCAAAGCAGTCGGCACAGGATCTGTCACAAAGTGAAGCCTTCAATAAATTATGATGACGGTAGATTTGATTTCCCTCCAGTCGGAATATAGTTGAGTTGAAGTTAGTGGCTGTGTCACAGCTGTGTCTCAGGCTGGTGTCTGCCGCCCGGAGCTAAGCCATAAAAATCCCTAGAATAACTTTTCAAAAGCCTGTTAGCCTCTTGAGCCTCCTACACTTCTTTATTTTAATTTATTTTATTTTATTTTATTGCAGTAACAGTGGATTCTAAGATGATATAGCTTTCAGATGTACGTTGTAATATATTTCGAATTCTGTGTAGATTACATCGTGTTCACCACCCGAAAACTAACTATAGTCCGTCACCTCACATGTGAGCCCCATCACCCCTTTGGCTCTCTCCCCGCCCCCCTCCCCCTATGGTAACCACCAATCCAATCTCCTTTGCTCCGTGTGTGTTTGTCGTTGTTTTTATCTTCTACATATGAGTGAGATCACACGGTGTTTGGTGTTTGACTTTCTCCCTCTGATTTATTTCACTTCCCGTAATACCCTCAAGGTCCATCCACGTTGTCACAAATGGTCGGATCTCATCATTTCTTAGGGCCGAGTGGCATTCCATTGTGTATACATACCACATCTTCTTTATCCATTCTTCCCTTGATGGGCACCTAGGTTGCTTCCACGTTCTGGCTGTTGTGAATAATGCTGCAGTGAACCTAGGGGTGCATGTGTCTTTCTGCATTGGTGTTTTCAAGTTCTTTGGATGAATAGCCAGCAGTGGGCTAGCTGGATCCTACATATGGTAGGTAGATGTATTCTTAGTTTTCTGAGGATACTCCATCCTGCTTTCCATAGTGGCTGCACCAGTCTGCCCTCCCACCAGCAGTGCAGGAGAGTTCCCTTCTCTCCACATCCTCTCTGACACTTGTCTCTTGTCTTGTTAATTAGAGCCATTCTGACCAGAGTAAGGTGATATCTCCTTGTAGTTGTGATTTGCATTTCTCTGATCGCTAATGATGTTGAGTCCCTTTCCATATGCCTGTTGGCCATCCCTATACCTTCTTTGGAGAAATCACTGCTCAGATCTTTTGCCCGCCTTTTTAATTGGGTTGCTGATTTTTTTTGCTGTTGAGATGTATGAGTTCTTTCTGTGTTTTGGATATTCACCCCTTATCCGATACACGGTTTGCAAGAATCTTCTCCCAGTTGTTAGGTTGTGTTTTGGTTTTGTGGATGGTTTCCTTTGCGGTGCAGAGGATTTTTTTTTGACTTTGATGTAGTCCCATTTGTTCATTTTGTATTTTGTTTCCATTGCCCAGTCAGACGTGGTACTTGAAAATAGGCTGCTAAGACTGATGTCAAAGAGCATACTGCCTATGTTTTCTTGTAGAGGTTGCATGGTTTCGGGTGTGACATTCAAGTAAAAGCCGAGGGAGGAGGCTGCAGTTCCCCCGAGAGCGAGCGTAGCGGGGACCCTGCGTCCCTGTCAGCGCACCTTCCCGCTCCGCAAAGGTCCGAAGCGTGTGGGCGGGGCTGCAGGAGTTCTGCCAGGAGGGTGTCCCTGTCGCTGTCCGCAGTCCACCGCCAGAGGGGGGGCGGGGCAACGGCCTGGCAGCGTCTGGGCGGCGGCGCATGCGCGCACGCGAGGAGAGGAGCGCGCTGCTGCTGGGCCGCCGTCCTGGGAGGCGTGGGAGGCGTCGGCGAGCCGCGCCTGCCTGCCCAGAGCCGAGCCCGGCGGAGTCCGGCCGCGCTGTGCTGCTCTCTCCCGGGCCGGGCTCGTCCGTTCCCCCGGCGTCCGTGGACGCCCCTCCACGGCCACGGCCGCTAGCCTGAGGAGGCCGTCCTTCAGCTCCCGCTCTTCCTGCTCGCCGGACACGGACGACCAGGGCGCCCGCGAAGAGGATGCCATCTGAGAGAGGTACCTGGGGGGCGTGGGCGTGGGGGCTGGTGGGAGGCGAGCGTGTCCCTGAGGAATAGGCTTGTGCGCCCAGAGGTGCCCGTCAGGTCGCGGGACAGCTGTGCGGCGCGGGGAGCGAGGGGGTCTCTTCGTGCGCTTCAGGCGTTCGTGGAACGGGCGGTGTGTGCCGGGCACGGGGCCAGCCTGGGCGTGCGGTGCCCGGGAGTCGGGCGCTGAAGCGCCACCCGTGGTCTCGGCTTCTTGGCAGGACAGACGCGAAGTCCATAAGGACACTGGTCTCGAGGCGTTCTGAGGAGTGCAGGTCTCCCTCTTTTCGAGGCTACGTTCCGTTGGGGTTTTCACGAAGCCTGTTGTGGCCCTGAAGCTCAGGCCGGTTCAGGGGAAGTGGCCTGTCGAGGGCCACATGATAGTTGTGTGCAGAGCCAGTGCTTTCCAAAGCCCGTGACTGTGCAGAAGTCTACCTGTTAGGGGTGCAGTGGGGGCTGTCCGGGGAGCGTTGTGAGCACAGGTATGTGCCCCACACTTGAAAGTCTGGCAAAGAAAGCGTGAGGCTGGAGGGTGCTCCGTTCGTTCCCTCCTTCCACAGAAAGTCTGGAGAGTTGACGTTGGGACAAGTCCTTCCTTTGCTCTGGTCGGTGCGTGTTGAGTGGCCTGGACACTTGGTGAGCAAGACTGACAGGTTGTTTGACGTACTGGCCCTCACAGCCTGGTTGGAAAGGACAGACAGGCAGCCACCAATTACCTAGGAGATACGTAAAAGCAATTTTGTGTTGAGTGTTGAGAAAGACGGCATTTCCTGTTAGACTTTGTGACTTAGGCAGTGATGTTGAAGCTGAGAGCAGATGCCTAAAAGAAAAGGAGGACTTGTGCGGGAGAGTGTTGGGACAGGGCAAGGGAGGAGTAGGGCCTGTCAGAGGAGCTGAAAGAATGCCCTGGAGACTGGGGCCGCGTAGGGACTGTAGGGTGGGGAAAACAAAACTTTTCGATTGAGGCTGGCGCTTTCTATAGGTTTTTGGAGACTGAGCGTGCTGATTCAGAACGTGGCCTCCGGAGCCAGACTCTGTCAAATGGGGTCCTGGCTCTGCCACCTACGGACTGTGTGAACTTGGGCAAGTTAGTGTACCATTCTGTGTGTCAGTTTCCTGATCTGTAAAACGGGGTTGATTATCATACACGCTCCGTAGGTGAGTGTAAAGGTCAGAGGATATTTCATATCCGTAAAGTACTTAGAGCAGTGTCTGGCCTTTAGTAGGCGTTAGTAGTGGTTGATTAAAGAAATGGATAAATGCATACCTAAGTATTCAAGGCTTGGAGGCTGTCCCTGGTGAAACGTGTGAACTTGAATGGATTACACCCAACTTTGCTTAGTTTCCTTTCCGGCTTGCAGTTGCTACTGACCGCATCTGCAGCACTGTGGAATTAGAAATAATCTCCCTCGACTTGGCTGCTCTTGGTAAAACAATCTAATGCTGTCCAAATTATCCCAGGGAAATAAAAGCCTTTTCAGTAGCATAGTAGGGTTAGGCTTATTTAATATGTATTGTTTATATTGGTTTGTTTAGTGTTTGTTGGTAACCTTTTTGTTTTTCTTTTTTTTTTTTTTTTTTGGCAAAGCTGCTCGGTTCAAAAAATCAGATTAGCTATGAAATGGTTCAGACCCAGAGAAAAGTAGAGAGTCGTGTAAGCAGAGCACGCCTTTCCCTGATTCTCTGTCGAGAGCTTTTGTGATTCCAGCTGCTCTCTGCCTCAGACACGGTGCCCTCTGCGTGTGCAGTCATCTAAAGAGTGCAGGGTCTGGGACCGTGGAGAATCCAAGGCAGTAGTATAGTCATGCTTTGCTTAACGGTGGGGATAAGTTCTGAGGAGTGTGTCATGGTCAGGCAATCTCGAGACTGTGCAAACACCACGGAGTTCCTAAACCTGGATGGCAGAGCCTCCTACACACCTAGGCCATATGGGACTAATCTGATGGGACCCCCGTTGTTGACTGAAACGTCCCGATGTAGGGCATGACTGTACTTCCCAACTCCAAGGGCACGGAAGTGTAGCCTGAGGGGCTTTTGAAAAGAACAGAGACGCTCAATGCCTACTCTGGACCCACTGACTCAGAATCTGCTGGGATAGTTCCCGGCTTTAAAGACCAGATGTAGTCCTCCTCTGCAGACACCTCATCAACGGTTTTTCACGCTGGGATTTCCCTCATCTGAGAAAACAGGCCAAGAGATTGTGAGGATCCATAATTAGTGTTTTAACACATTTGGCAGGACTCAGTGTTTTTCACGTTCTGTGATACTGGGATCTGCATCTCCACTGTAATGTGTTAAACCTTGAAATCTTGTCCAAAGGTCATGTCATTACCTAGAGAATCTTTCTGTGAATTCCAGGCAGACTGCCATCCTTCTGCTTCCGCCTCCTCACCTTTACAATGGGGAGAATAACGGTGACCTACCTTTTGGATGTGAGGCTTAAATGAGACAGTTGGTGCAAAGCAGTCGGCACAGGATCTGTCACAAAGTGAAGCCTTCAATAAATTATGAGGACGGTAGATTTGATTTCCCTCCAGTCGGAATATAGTTGAGTTGAAGTTAGTGGCTGTGTCACAGCTGTGTCTCAGGCTGGTGTCTGCCGCCCGGAGCTAAGCCATAAAAATCCCTAGAATAACTTTTCAAAAGCCTGTTAGCCTCTTGAGCCTCCTACACTTCTTTATTTTAATTTATTTTATTTTATTTTATTTTATTGCAGTAACAGTGGATTCTAAGATGATATGGCTTTCAGATGTACGTTGTAATATATTTCGAATTCTGTGTAGATTACGTCGTGTTCACCACCCGAAAACTAATTATAGTCCGTCACCTCACATGTGAGCCCCATCACCCCTTTGGCTCTCTCCCCGCCCCCCTCCCCCTATGGTAACCACCAATCCAATCTCCTTTGCTCCGTGTGTGTTTGTCGTTGTTTTTATCTTCTACATATGAGTGAGATCACACGGTGTTTGGTGTTTGACTTTCTCCCTCTGATTTATTTCACTTCCCGTAATACCCTCAAGGTCCATCCACGTTGTCACAAATGGTCGGATCTCATCATTTCTTAGGGCCGAGTGGCATTCCATTGTGTATACATACCACATCTTCTTTATCCATTCTTCCCTTGATGGGCAGCTAGGTTGCTTCCACGTTCTGGCTGTTGTGAATAATGCTGCAGTGAACCTAGGGGTGCATGTGTCTTTCTGCATTGGTGTTTTCAAGTTCTTTGGATGAATAGCCAGCAGTGGGCTAGCTGGATCCTACATATGGTAGGTAGATGTATTCTTAGTTTTCTGAGGATACTCTATACTATACTGCTTTCCATAGTGGCTGCACCAGTCTGCCCTCCCACCAGCAGTGCAGGAGAGTTCCCTTCTCTCCACATCCTCTCTGACACTTGTCTCTTGTCTTGTTAATTAGAGCCATTCTGACCAGAGTAAGGTGACATCTCCTTGTAGTTGTGATTTGCATTTCTCTGATCGCTAATGATGTTGAGTCCCTTTCCATATGCCTGTTGGCCATCCCTATACCTTCTTTGGAGAAATCACTGCTCAGATCTTTTGCCCGCCTTTTTAATTGGGTTGCTGATTTTTTTTGCTGTTGAGATGTATGAGTTCTTTCTGTGTTTTGGATATTCACCCCTTATCCGATACACGGTTTGCAAGAATCTTCTCCCAGTTGTTAGGTTGTGTTTTGGTTTTGTGGATGGTTTCCTTTGCGGTGCAGAGGATTTTTTTTTGACTTTGATGTAGTCCCATTTGTTCATTTTGTATTTTGTTTCCATTGCCCAGTCAGACGTGGTACTTGAAAATAGGCTGCTAAGACTGATGTCAAAGAGCATACTGCCTATGTTTTCTTGTAGAGGTTGCATGGTTTCGGGTGTGACATTCAAGTAAAAGCCGAGGGAGGAGGCTGCAGTTCCCCGAGAGCGAGCGTAGCGGGGACCCTGCGTCCCTGTCAGCGCACCTTCCCGCTCCGCAAAGGTCCGAAGCGTGTGGGCGGGGCCGCAGGAGTTCTGCCAGGAGGGTGTCCCTGTCGCTGTCCGCAGTCCACCGCCAGAGGGGGGGCGGGGCAACGGCCTGGCAGCGTCTGGGCGGCGGCGCATGCGCGCGCGCGAGGAGAGGAGCGCGCTGCTGCTGGGCCGCCGTCCTGGGAGGCGTGGGAGGCGTCGGCGAGCCGCGCCTGCCTGCCCAGAGCCGAGCCCGGCGGAGTCCGGCCGCGCTGTGCTGCTCTCTCCCGGGCCGGGCTCGTCCGTTCCCCCGGCGTCCGTGGACGCCCCTCCACGGCCACGGCCGCTAGCCTGAGGAGGCCGTCCTTCAGCTCCCGCTCTTCCTGCTCGCCGGACACGGACGACCAGGGCGCCCGCGAAGAGGATGCCATCCGAGAGAGGTACCTGGGGGGCGTGGGCGTGGGGGCTGGTGGGAGGCGAGCGTGTCCCTGAGGAATAGGCTTGTGCGCCCAGAGGTGCCCGTCAGGTCGCGGGACAGCTGTGCGGCGCGGGGAGCGAGGGGGTCTCTTCGTGCGCTTCAGGCGTTCGTGGAACGGGCGGTGTGTGCCGGGCACGGGGCCAGCCTGGGCGTGCGGTGCCCGGGAGTCGGGCGCTGAAGCGCCACCCGTGGTCTCGGCTTCTTGGCAGGACAGACGCGAAGTCCATAAGGACACTGGTCTCGAGGCGTTCTGAGGAGTGCAGGTCTCCCTCTTTTCGAGGCTACGTTCCGTTGGGGTTTTCACGAAGCCTGTTGTGGCCCTGAAGCTCAGGCCGGTTCAGGGGAAGTGGCCTGTCGAGGGCCACATGATAGTTGTGTGCAGAGCCAGTGCTTTCCAAAGCCCGTGACTGTGCAGAAGTCTACCTGTTAGGGGTGCAGTGGGGGCTGTCCGGGGAGCGTTGTGAGCACAGGTATGTGCCCCACACTTGAAAGTCTGGCAAAGAAAGCGTGAGGCTGGAGGGTGCTCCGTTCGTTCCCTCCTTCCACAGAAAGTCTGGAGAGTTGACGTTGGGACAAGTCCTTCCTTTGCTCTGGTCGGTGCGTGTTGAGTGGCCTGGACACTTGGTGAGCAAGACTGACAGGTTGTTTGACGTACTGGCCCTCACAGCCTGGTTGGAAAGGACAGACAGGCAGCCACCAATTACCTAGGAGATACGTAAAAGCAATTTTGTGTTGAGTGTTGAGAAAGACGGCATTTCCTGTTAGACTTTGTGACTTAGGCAGTGATGTTGAAGCTGAGAGCAGATGCCTAAAAGAAAAGGAGGACTTGTGCGGGAGAGTGTTGGGACAGGGCAAGGGAGGAGTAGGGCCTGTCAGAGGAGCTGAAAGAATGCCCTGGAGACTGGGGCCGCGTAGGGACTGTAGGGTGGGGAAAACAAAACTTTTCGATTGAGGCTGGCGCTTTCTATAGGTTTTTGGAGACTGAGCGTGCTGATTCAGAACGTGGCCTCCGGAGCCAGACTCTGTCAAATGGGGTCCTGGCTCTGCCACCTACGGACTGTGTGAACTTGGGCAAGTTAGTGTACCATTCTGTGTGTCAGTTTCCTGATCTGTAAAACGGGGTTGATTATCATACACGCTCCGTAGGTGAGTGTAAAGGTCAGAGGATATTTCATATCCGTAAAGTACTTAGAGCAGTGTCTGGCCTTTAGTAGGCGTTAGTAGTGGTTGATTAAAGAAATGGATAAATGCATACCTAAGTATTCAAGGCTTGGAGGCTGTCCCTGGTGAAACGTGTGAACTTGAATGGATTACACCCAACTTTGCTTAGTTTCCTTTCCGGCTTGCAGTTGATACTGACCGCATCTGCAGCACTGTGGAATTAGAAATAATCTCCCTCGACTTGGCTGCTCTTGGTAAAACAATCTAATGCTGTCCAAATTATCCCAGGGAAATAAAAGCCTTTTCAGTAGCATAGTAGGGTTAGGCTTATTTAATATGTATTGTTTATATTGGTTTGTTTAGTGTTTGTTGGTAACCTTTTTTTTTTTCTTTTTTTTTTCTTTTTTTTTTTTTTTTGGCAAAGCTGCTCGGTTCAAAAAAGCAGATTAGCTATGAAATGGTTCAGACCCAGAGAAAAGTAGAGAGTCGTGTAAGCAGAGCACGCCTTTCCCTGATTCTCTGTCGAGAGCTTTTGTGATTCCAGCTGCTCTCTGCCTCAGACACGGTGCCCTCTGCGTGTGCAGTCATCTAAAGAGTGCAGGGTCTGGGACCGTGGAGAATCCAAGGCAGTAGTATAGTCATGCTTTGCTTAACGGTGGGGATAAGTTCTGAGGAGTGTGTCATGGTCAGGCAATCTCGAGACTGTGCAAACACCACGGAGTTCCTAAACCTGGATGGCAGAGCCTCCTACACACCTAGGCCATATGGGACTAATCTGATGGGACCCCCGTTGTTGACTGAAACGTCCCGATGTAGGGCATGACTGTACTTCCCAACTCCAAGGGCACGGAAGTGTAGCCTGAGGGGCTTTTGAAAAGAACAGAGACGCTCAATGCCTACTCTGGACCCACTGACTCAGAATCTGCTGGGATAGTTCCCGGCTTTAAAGACCAGACGTAGTCCTCCTCTGCAGACATCTCATCAACGGTTTTTCACGCTGGGATTTCCCTCATCTGAGAAAACAGGCCAAGAGATTGTGAGGATCCATAATTAGTGTTTTAACACATTTGGCAGGACTCAGTGTTTTTCACGTTCTGTGATACTGGGATCTGCATCTCCACTGTAATGTGTTAAACCTTGAAATCTTGTCCAAAGGTCATGTCATTACCTAGAGAATCTTTCTGTGAATTCCAGGCAGACTGCCATCCTTCTGCTTCCGCCTCCTCACCTTTACAATGGGGAGAATAACGGTGACCTACCTTTTGGATGTGAGGCTTAAATGAGACAGTTGGTGCAAAGCAGTCGGCACAGGATCTGTCACAAAGTGAAGCCTTCAATAAATTATGAGGACGGTAGATTTGATTTCCCTCCCGTCGGAATATAGTTGAGTTGAAGTTAGTGGCTGTGTCACAGCTGTGTCTCAGGCTGGTGTCTGCCGCCCGGAGCTAAGCCATAAAAATCCCTAGAATAACTTTTCAAAAGCCTGTTAGCCTCTTGAGCCTCCTACACTTCTTTATTTTAATTTATTTTATTTTATTTTATTGCAGTAACAGTGGATTCTAAGATGATATAGCTTTCAGATGTACGTTGTAATATATTTCGAATTCTGTGTAGATTACATCGTGTTCACCACCCGAAAACTAACTATAGTCCGTCACCTCACATGTGAGCCCCATCACCCCTTTGGCTCTCTCCCCGCCCCCCTCCCCCTATGGTAACCACCAATCCAATCTCCTTTGCTCCGTGTGTGTTTGTCGTTGTTTTTATCTTCTACATATGAGTGAGATCACACGGTGTTTGGTGTTTGACTTTCTCCCTCTGATTTATTTCACTTCACGTAATACCCTCAAGGTCCATCCACGTTGTCACAAATGGTCGGATCTCATCATTTCTTAGGGCCGAGTGGCATTCCATTGTGTATACATACCACATCTTCTTTATCCATTCTTCCCTTGATGGGCACCTAGGTTGCTTCCACGTTCTGGCTGTTGTGAATAATGCTGCAGTGAACCTAGGGGTGCATGTGTCTTTCTGCATTGGTGTTTTCAAGTTCTTTGGATGAATAGCCAGCAGTGGGCTAGCTGGATCCTACATATGGTAGGTAGATGTATTCTTAGTTTTCTGAGGATACTCTATACTATACTGCTTTCCATAGTGGCTGCACCAGTCTGCCCTCCCACCAGCAGTGCAGGAGAGTTCCCTTCTCTCCACATCCTCTCTGACACTTGTCTCTTGTCTTGTTAATTAGAGCCATTCTGACCAGAGTAAGGTGACATCTCCTTGTAGTTGTGATTTGCATTTCTCTGATCGCTAATGATGTTGAGTCCCTTTCCATATGCCTGTTGGCCATCCCTATACCTTCTTTGGAGAAATCACTGCTCAGATCTTTTGCCCGCCTTTTTAATTGGGTTGCTGATTTTTTTTGCTGTTGAGATGTATGAGTTCTTTCTGTGTTTTGGATATTCACCCCTTATCCGATACACGGTTTGCAAGAATCTTCTCCCAGTTGTTAGGTTGTGTTTTGGTTTTGTGGATGGTTTCCTTTGCGGTGCAGAGGATTTTTTTTTGACTTTGATGTAGTCCCATTTGTTCATTTTGTATTTTGTTTCCATTGCCCAGTCAGACGTGGTACTTGAAAATAGGCTGCTAAGACTGATGTCAAAGAGCATACTGCCTATGTTTTCTTGTAGAGGTTGCATGGTTTCGGGTGTGACATTCAAGTAAAAGCCGAGGGAGGAGGCTGCAGTTCCCCCGAGAGCGAGCGTAGCGGGGACCCTGCGTCCCTGTCAGCGCACCTTCCCGCTCCGCAAAGGTCCGAAGCGTGTGGGCGGGGCCGCAGGAGTTCTGCCAGGAGGGTGTCCCTGTCGCTGTCCGCAGTCCACCGCCAGAGGGGGGGCGGGGCAACGGCCTGGCAGCGTCTGGGCGGCGGCGCATGCGCGCGCGCGAGGAGAGGAGCGCGCTGCTGCTGGGCCGCCGTCCTGGGAGGCGTGGGAGGCGTCGGCGAGCCGCGCCTGCCTGCCCAGAGCCGAGCCCGGCGGAGTCCGGCCGCGCTGTGCTGCTCTCTCCCGGGCCGGGCTCGTCCGTTCCCCCGGCGTCCGTGGACGCCCCTCCACGGCCACGGCCGCTAGCCTGAGGAGGCCGTCCTTCAGCTCCCGCTCTTCCTGCTCGCCGGACACGGACGACCAGGGCGCCCGCGAAGAGGATGCCATCTGAGAGAGGTACCTGGGGGGCGTGGGCGTGGGGGCTGGTGGGAGGCGAGCGTGTCCCTGAGGAATAGGCTTGTGCGCCCAGAGGTGCCCGTCAGGTCGCGGGACAGCTGTGCGGCGCGGGGAGCGAGGGGGTCTCTTCGTGCGCTTCAGGCGTTCGTGGAACGGGCGGTGTGTGCCGGGCACGGGGCCAGCCTGGGCGTGCGGTGCCCGGGAGTCGGGCGCTGAAGCGCCACCCGTGGTCTCGGCTTCTTGGCAGGACAGACGCGAAGTCCATAAGGACACTGGTCTCGAGGCGTTCTGAGGAGTGCAGGTCTCCCTCTTTTCGAGGCTACGTTCCGTTGGGGTTTTCACGAAGCCTGTTGTGGCCCTGAAGCTCAGGCCGGTTCAGGGGAAGTGGCCTGTCGAGGGCCACATGATAGTTGTGTGCAGAGCCAGTGCTTTCCAAAGCCCGTGACTGTGCAGAAGTCTGCCTGTTAGGGGTGCAGTGGGGGCTGTCCGGGGAGCGTTGTGAGCACAGGTATGTGCCCCACACTTGAAAGTCTGGCAAAGAAAGCGTGAGGCTGGAGGGTGCTCCGTTCGTTCCCTCCTTCCACAGAAAGTCTGGAGAGTTGACGTTGGGACAAGTCCTTCCTTTCCTCTGGTCGGTGCGTGTTGAGTGGCCTGGACACTTGGTGAGCAAGACTGACAGGTTGTTTGACGTACTGGCCCTCACAGCCTGGTTGGAAAGGACAGACAGGCAGCCACCAATTACCTAGGAGATACGTAAAAGCAATTTTGTGTTGAGTGTTGAGAAAGACGGCATTTCCTGTTAGACTTTGTGACTTAGGCAGTGATGTTGAAGCTGAGAGCAGATGCCTAAAAGAAAAGGAGGAGTTGTGCGGGAGAGTGTTGGGACAGGGCAAGGGAGGAGTAGGGCCTGTCAGAGGAGCTGAAAGAATGCCCTGGAGACTGGGGCCGCGTAGGGACTGTAGGGTGGGGAAAACAAAACTTTTCAATTGAGGCTGGCGCTTTCTATAGGTTTTTGGAGACTGAGCGTGCTGATTCAGAACGTGGCCTCCGGAGCCAGACTCTGTCAAATGGGGTCCTGGCTCTGCCACCTACGGACTGTGTGAACTTGGGCAAGTTAGTGTACCATTCTGTGTGTCAGTTTCCTGATCTGTAAAACGGGGTTGATTATCATACACGCTCCGTAGGTGAGTGTAAAGGTCAGAGGATATTTCATATCCGTAAAGTACTTAGAGCAGTGTCTGGCCTTTAGTAGGCGTTAGTAGTGGTTGATTAAAGAAATGGATAAATGCATACCTAAGTATTCAAGGCTTGGAGGCTGTCCCTGGTGAAACGTGTGAACTTGAATGGATTACACCCAACTTTGCTTAGTTTCCTTTCCGGCTTGCAGTTGCTACTGACCGCATCTGCAGCACTGTGGAATTAGAAATAATCTCCCTCGACTTGGCTGCTCTTGGTAAAACAATCTAATGCTGTCCAAATTATCCCAGGGAAATAAAAGCCTTTTCGGTAGCATAGTAGGGTTAGGCTTATTTAATATGTATTGTTTATATTGGTTTGTTTAGTGTTTGTTGGTAACCTTTTTGTTTT
This sequence comes from Equus caballus, assembly GCF_041296265.1. Classification (NCBI taxonomy): domain Eukaryota; kingdom Metazoa; phylum Chordata; class Mammalia; order Perissodactyla; family Equidae; genus Equus; species Equus caballus. Next base: position 13,433 of record NW_027222044.1, read on the forward strand.
TCTTTTTTTTTTTTTTTTTTTTTTTTTTGGCAAAGCTGCTCGGTTCAAAAAAGCAGATTAGCTATGAAATGGTTCAGACCCAGAGAAAAGTAGAGAGTCGTGTAAGCAGAGCACGCCTTTCCCTGATTCTCTGTCGAGAGCTTTTGTGATTCCAGCTGCTCTCTGCCTCAGACACGGTGCCCTCTGCGTGTGCAGTCATCTAAAGAGTGCAGGGTCTGGGACCGTGGAGAATCCAAGGCAGTAGTATAGTCATGCTTTGCTTAACGGTGGGGATAAGTTCTGAGGAGTGTGTCATGGTCAGGCAATCTCGAGACTGTGCAAACACCACGGAGTTCCTAAACCTGGATGGCAGAGCCTCCTACACACCTAGGCCATATGGGACTAATCTGATGGGACCCCCGTTGTTGACTGAAACGTCCCGATGTAGGGCATGACTGTACTTCCCAACTCCAAGGGCACGGAAGTGTAGCCTGAGGGGCTTTTGAAAAGAACAGAGACGCTCAATGCCTACTCTGGACCCACTGACTCAGAATCTGCTGGGATAGTTCCCGGCTTTAAAGACCAGACGTAGTCCTCCTCTGCAGACATCTCATCAACGGTTTTTCACGCTGGGATTTCCCTCATCTGAGAAAACAGGCCAAGAGATTGTGAGGATCCATAATTAGTGTTTTAACACATTTGGCAGGACTCAGTGTTTTTCACGTTCTGTGATACTGGGATCTGCATCTCCACTGTAATGTGTTAAACCTTGAAATCTTGTCCAAAGGTCATGTCATTACCTAGAGAATCTTTCTGTGAATTCCAGGCAGACTGCCATCCTTCTGCTTCCGCCTCCTCACCTTTACAATGGGGAGAATAACGGTGACCTACCTTTTGGATGTGAGGCTTAAATGAGACAGTTGGTGCAAAGCAGTCGGCACAGGATCTGTCACAAAGTGAAGCCTTCAATAAATTATGAGGACGGTAGATTTGATTTCCCTCCCGTCGGAATATAGTTGAGTTGAAGTTAGTGGCTGTGTCACAGCTGTGTCTCAGGCTGGTGTCTGCCGCCCGGAGCTAAGCCATAAAAATCCCTAGAATAACTTTTCAAAAGCCTGTTAGCCTCTTGAGCCTCCTACACTTCTTTATTTTAATTTATTTTATTTTATTTTATTGCAGTAACAGTGGATTCTAAGATGATATAGCTTTCAGATGTACGTTGTAATATATTTCGAATTCTGTGTAGATTACATCGTGTTCACCACCCGAAAACTAACTATAGTCCGTCACCTCACATGTGAGCCCCATCACCCCTTTGGCTCTCTCCCCGCCCCCCTCCCCCTATGGTAACCACCAATCCAATCTCCTTTGCTCCGTGTGTGTTTGTCGTTGTTTTTATCTTCTACATATGAGTGAGATCACACGGTGTTTGGTGTTTGACTTTCTCCCTCTGATTTATTTCACTTCACGTAATACCCTCAAGGTCCATCCACGTTGTCACAAATGGTCGGATCTCATCATTTCTTAGGGCCGAGTGGCATTCCATTGTGTATACATACCACATCTTCTTTATCCATTCTTCCCTTGATGGGCACCTAGGTTGCTTCCACGTTCTGGCTGTTGTGAATAATGCTGCAGTGAACCTAGGGGTGCATGTGTCTTTCTGCATTGGTGTTTTCAAGTTCTTTGGATGAATAGCCAGCAGTGGGCTAGCTGGATCCTACATATGGTAGGTAGATGTATTCTTAGTTTTCTGAGGATACTCTATACTATACTGCTTTCCATAGTGGCTGCACCAGTCTGCCCTCCCACCAGCAGTGCAGGAGAGTTCCCTTCTCTCCACATCCTCTCTGACACTTGTCTCTTGTCTTGTTAATTAGAGCCATTCTGACCAGAGTAAGGTGACATCTCCTTGTAGTTGTGATTTGCATTTCTCTGATCGCTAATGATGTTGAGTCCCTTTCCATATGCCTGTTGGCCATCCCTATACCTTCTTTGGAGAAATCACTGCTCAGATCTTTTGCCCGCCTTTTTAATTGGGTTGCTGATTTTTTTTGCTGTTGAGATGTATGAGTTCTTTCTGTGTTTTGGATATTCACCCCTTATCCGATACACGGTTTGCAAGAATCTTCTCCCAGTTGTTAGGTTGTGTTTTGGTTTTGTGGATGGTTTCCTTTGCGGTGCAGAGGATTTTTTTTTGACTTTGATGTAGTCCCATTTGTTCATTTTGTATTTTGTTTCCATTGCCCAGTCAGACGTGGTACTTGAAAATAGGCTGCTAAGACTGATGTCAAAGAGCATACTGCCTATGTTTTCTTGTAGAGGTTGCATGGTTTCGGGTGTGACATTCAAGTAAAAGCCGAGGGAGGAGGCTGCAGTTCCCCCGAGAGCGAGCGTAGCGGGGACCCTGCGTCCCTGTCAGCGCACCTTCCCGCTCCGCAAAGGTCCGAAGCGTGTGGGCGGGGCCGCAGGAGTTCTGCCAGGAGGGTGTCCCTGTCGCTGTCCGCAGTCCACCGCCAGAGGGGGGGCGGGGCAACGGCCTGGCAGCGTCTGGGCGGCGGCGCATGCGCGCGCGCGAGGAGAGGAGCGCGCTGCTGCTGGGCCGCCGTCCTGGGAGGCGTGGGAGGCGTCGGCGAGCCGCGCCTGCCTGCCCAGAGCCGAGCCCGGCGGAGTCCGGCCGCGCTGTGCTGCTCTCTCCCGGGCCGGGCTCGTCCGTTCCCCCGGCGTCCGTGGACGCCCCTCCACGGCCACGGCCGCTAGCCTGAGGAGGCCGTCCTTCAGCTCCCGCTCTTCCTGCTCGCCGGACACGGACGACCAGGGCGCCCGCGAAGAGGATGCCATCTGAGAGAGGTACCTGGGGGGCGTGGGCGTGGGGGCTGGTGGGAGGCGAGCGTGTCCCTGAGGAATAGGCTTGTGCGCCCAGAGGTGCCCGTCAGGTCGCGGGACAGCTGTGCGGCGCGGGGAGCGAGGGGGTCTCTTCGTGCGCTTCAGGCGTTCGTGGAACGGGCGGTGTGTGCCGGGCACAGGGCCAGCCTGGGCGTGCGGTGCCCGGGAGTCGGGCGCTGAAGCGCCACCCGTGGTCTCGGCTTCTTGGCAGGACAGACGCGAAGTCCATAAGGACACTGGTCTCGAGGCGTTCTGAGGAGTGCAGGTCTCCCTCTTTTCGAGGCTACGTTCCGTTGGGGTTTTCACGAAGCCTGTTGTGGCCCTGAAGCTCAGGCCGGTTCAGGGGAAGTGGCCTGTCGAGGGCCACATGATAGTTGTGTGCAGAGCCAGTGCTTTCCAAAGCCCGTGACTGTGCAGAAGTCTGCCTGTTAGGGGTGCAGTGGGGGCTGTCCGGGGAGCGTTGTGAGCACAGGTATGTGCCCCACACTTGAAAGTCTGGCAAAGAAAGCGTGAGGCTGGAGGGTGCTCCGTTCGTTCCCTCCTTCCACAGAAAGTCTGGAGAGTTGACGTTGGGACAAGTCCTTCCTTTCCTCTGGTCGGTGCGTGTTGAGTGGCCTGGACACTTGGTGAGCAAGACTGACAGGTTGTTTGACGTACTGGCCCTCACAGCCTGGTTGGAAAGGACAGACAGGCAGCCACCAATTACCTAGGAGATACGTAAAAGCAATTTTGTGTTGAGTGTTGAGAAAGACGGCATTTCCTGTTAGACTTTGTGACTTAGGCAGTGATGTTGAAGCTGAGAGCAGATGCCTAAAAGAAAAGGAGGACTTGTGCGGGAGAGTGTTGGGACAGGGCAAGGGAGGAGTAGGGCCTGTCAGAGGAGCTGAAAGAATGCCCTGGAGACTGGGGCCGCGTAGGGACTGTAGGGTGGGGAAAACAAAACTTTTCGATTGAGGCTGGCGCTTTCTATAGGTTTTTGGAGACTGAGCGTGCTGATTCAGAACGTGGCCTCCGGAGCCAGACTCTGTCAAATGGGGTCCTGGCTCTGCCACCTACGGACTGTGTGAACTTGGGCAAGTTAGTGTACCATTCTGTGTGTCAGTTTCCTGATCTGTAAAACGGGGTTGATTATCATACACGCTCCGTAGGTGAGTGTAAAGGTCAGAGGATATTTCATATCCGTAAAGTACTTAGAGCAGTGTCTGGCCTTTAGTAGGCGTTAGTAGTGGTTGATTAAAGAAATGGATAAATGCATACCTAAGTATTCAAGGCTTGGAGGCTGTCCCTGGTGAAACGTGTGAACTTGAATGGATTACACCCAACTTTGCTTAGTTTCCTTTCCGGCTTGCAGTTGCTACTGACCGCATCTGCAGCACTGTGGAATTAGAAATAATCTCCCTCGACTTGGCTGCTCTTGGTAAAACAATCTAATGCTGTCCAAATTATCCCAGGGAAATAAAAGCCTTTTCGGTAGCATAGTAGGGTTAGGCTTATTTAATATGTATTGTTTATATTGGTTTGTTTAGTGTTTGTTGGTAACCTTTTTGTTTTTCTTTTTTTTTTTTTTTTTTTTTTTTGGCAAAGCTGCTCGGTTCAAAAAAGCAGATTAGCTATGAAATGGTTCAGACCCAGAGAAAAGTAGAGAGTCGTGTAAGCAGAGCACGCCTTTCCTTGATTCTCTGTCGAGAGCTTTTGTGATTCCAGCTGCTCTCTGCCTCAGACACGGTGCCCTCTGCGTGTGCAGTCATCTAAAGAGTGCAGGGTCTGGGACCGTGGAGAATCCAAGGCAGTAGTATAGTCATGCTTTGCTTAACGGTGGGGATAAGTTCTGAGGAGTGTGTCATGGTCAGGCAATCTCGAGACTGTGCAAACACCACGGAGTTCCTAAACCTGGATGGCAGAGCCTCCTACACACCTAGGCCATATGGGACTAATCTGATGGGACCCCCGTTGTTGACTGAAACGTCCCGATGTAGGGCATGACTGTACTTCCCAACTCCAAGGGCACGGAAGTGTAGCCTGAGGGGCTTTTGAAAAGAACAGAGACGCTCAATGCCTACTCTGGACCCACTGACTCAGAATCTGCTGGGATAGTTCCCGGCTTTAAAGACCAGACGTAGTCCTCCTCTGCAGACATCTCATCAACGGTTTTTCACGCTGGGATTTCCCTCATCTGAGAAAACAGGCCAAGAGATTGTGAGGATCCATAATTAGTGTTTTAACACATTTGGCAGGACTCAGTGTTTTTCACGTTCTGTGATACTGGGATCTGCATCTCCACTGTAATGTGTTAAACCTTGAAATCTTGTCCAAAGGTCATGTCATTACCTAGAGAATCTTTCTGTGAATTCCAGGCAGACTGCCATCCTTCTGCTTCCGCCTCCTCACCTTTACAATGGGGAGAATAACGGTGACCTACCTTTTGGATGTGAGGCTTAAATGAGACAGTTGGTGCAAAGCAGTCGGCACAGGATCTGTCACAAAGTGAAGCCTTCAATAAATTATGAGGACGGTAGATTTGATTTCCCTCCAGTCGGAATATAGTTGAGTTGAAGTTAGTGGCTGTGTCACAGCTGTGTCTCAGGCTGGTGTCTGCCGCCCGGAGCTAAGCCATAAAAATCCCTAGAATAACTTTTCAAAAGCCTGTTAGCCTCTTGAGCCTCCTACACTTCTTTATTTTAATTTATTTTATTTTATTTTATTTTATTGCAGTAACAGTGGATTCTAAGATGATATGGCTTTCAGATGTACGTTGTAATATATTTCGAATTCTGTGTAGATTACATCGTGTTCACCACCCGAAAACTAATTATAGTCCGTCACCTCACATGTGAGCCCCATCACCCCTTTGGCTCTCTCCCCGCCCCCCTCCCCCTATGGTAACCACCAATCCAATCTCCTTTGCTCCGTGTGTGTTTGTCGTTGTTTTTATCTTCTACATATGAGTGAGATCACACGGTGTTTGGTGTTTGACTTTCTCCCTCTGATTTATTTCACTTCCCGTAATACCCTCAAGGTCCATCCACGTTGTCACAAATGGTCGGATCTCATCATTTCTTAGGGCCGAGTGGCATTCCATTGTGTATACATACCACATCTTCTTTATCCATTCTTCCCTTGATGGGCACCTAGGTTGCTTCCACGTTCTGGCTGTTGTGAATAATGCTGCAGTGAACCTAGGGGTGCATGTGTCTTTCTGCATTGGTGTTTTCAAGTTCTTTGGATGAATAGCCAGCAGTGGGCTAGCTGGATCCTACATATGGTAGGTAGATGTATTCTTAGTTTTCTGAGGATACTCTATACTATACTGCTTTCCATAGTGGCTGCACCAGTCTGCCCTCCCACCAGCAGTGCAGGAGAGTTCCCTTCTCTCCACATCCTCTCTGACACTTGTCTCTTGTCTTGTTAATTAGAGCCATTCTGACCAGAGTAAGGTGACATCTCCTTGTAGTTGTGATTTGCATTTCTCTGATCGCTAATGATGTTGAGTCCCTTTCCATATGCCTGTTGGCCATCCCTATACCTTCTTTGGAGAAATCACTGCTCAGATCTTTTGCCCGCCTTTTTAATTGGGTTGCTGATTTTTTTTGCTGTTGAGATGTATGAGTTCTTTCTGTGTTTTGGATATTCACCCCTTATCCGATACACGGTTTGCAAGAATCTTCTCCCAGTTGTTAGGTTGTGTTTTGGTTTTGTGGATGGTTTCCTTTGCGGTGCAGAGGATTTTTTTTTGACTTTGATGTAGTCCCATTTGTTCATTTTGTATTTTGTTTCCATTGCCCAGTCAGACGTGGTACTTGAAAATAGGCTGCTAAGACTGATGTCAAAGAGCATACTGCCTATGTTTTCTTGTAGAGGTTGCATGGTTTCGGGTGTGACATTCAAGTAAAAGCCGAGGGAGGAGGCTGCAGTTCCCCGAGAGCGAGCGTAGCGGGGACCCTGCGTCCCTGTCAGCGCACCTTCCCGCTCCGCAAAGGTCCGAAGCGTGTGGGCGGGGCCGCAGGAGTTCTGCCAGGAGGGTGTCCCTGTCGCTGTCCGCAGTCCACCGCCAGAGGGGGGGCGGGGCAACGGCCTGGCAGCGTCTGGGCGGCGGCGCATGCGCGCGCGCGAGGAGAGGAGCGCGCTGCTGCTGGGCCGCCGTCCTGGGAGGCGTGGGAGGCGTCGGCGAGCCGCGCCTGCCTGCCCAGAGCCGAGCCCGGCGGAGTCCGGCCGCGCTGTGCTGCTCTCTCCCGGGCCGGGCTCGTCCGTTCCCCCGGCGTCCGTGGACGCCCCTCCACGGCCACGGCCGCTAGCCTGAGGAGGCCGTCCTTCAGCTCCCGCTCTTCCTGCTCGCCGGACACGGACGACCAGGGCGCCCGCGAAGAGGATGCCATCTGAGAGAGGTACCTGGGGGGCGTGGGCGTGGGGGCTGGTGGGAGGCGAGCGTGTCCCTGAGGAATAGGCTTGTGCGCCCAGAGGTGCCCGTCAGGTCGCGGGACAGCTGTGCGGCGCGGGGAGCGAGGGGGTCTCTTCGTGCGCTTCAGGCGTTCGTGGAACGGGCGGTGTGTGCCGGGCACGGGGCCAGCCTGGGCGTGCGGTGCCCGGGAGTCGGGCGCTGAAGCGCCACCCGTGGTCTCGGCTTCTTGGCAGGACAGACGCGAAGTCCATAAGGACACTGGTCTCGAGGCGTTCTGAGGAGTGCAGGTCTCCCTCTTTTCGAGGCTACGTTCCGTTGGGGTTTTCACGAAGCCTGTTGTGGCCCTGAAGCTCAGGCCGGTTCAGGGGAAGTGGCCTGTCGAGGGCCACATGATAGTTGTGTGCAGAGCCAGTGCTTTCCAAAGCCCGTGACTGTGCAGAAGTCTGCCTGTTAGGGGTGCAGTGGGGGCTGTCCGGGGAGCGTTGTGAGCACAGGTATGTGCCCCACACTTGAAAGTCTGGCAAAGAAAGCGTGAGGCTGGAGGGTGCTCCGTTCGTTCCCTCCTTCCACAGAAAGTCTGGAGAGTTGACGTTGGGACAAGTCCTTCCTTTGCTCTGGTCGGTGCGTGTTGAGTGGCCTGGACACTTGGTGAGCAAGACTGACAGGTTGTTTGACGTACTGGCCCTCACAGCCTGGTTGGAAAGGACAGACAGGCAGCCACCAATTACCTAGGAGATACGTAAAAGCAATTTTGTGTTGAGTGTTGAGAAAGACGGCATTTCCTGTTAGACTTTGTGACTTAGGCAGTGATGTTGAAGCTGAGAGCAGATGCCTAAAAGAAAAGGAGGACTTGTGCGGGAGAGTGTTGGGACAGGGCAAGGGAGGAGTAGGGCCTGTCAGAGGAGCTGAAAGAATGCCCTGGAGACTGGGGCCGCGTAGGGACTGTAGGGTGGGGAAAACAAAACTTTTCGATTGAGGCTGGCGCTTTCTATAGGTTTTTGGAGACTGAGCGTGCTGATTCAGAACGTGGCCTCCGGAGCCAGACTCTGTCAAATGGGGTCCTGGCTCTGCCACCTACGGACTGTGTGAACTTGGGCAAGTTAGTGTACCATTCTGTGTGTCAGTTTCCTGATCTGTAAAACGGGGTTGATTATCATACACGCTCCGTAGGTGAGTGTAAAGGTCAGAGGATATTTCATATCCGTAAAGTACTTAGAGCAGTGTCTGGCCCTTAGTAGGCGTTAGTAGTGGTTGATTAAAGAAATGGATAAATGCATACCTAAGTATTCAAGGCTTGGAGGCTGTCCCTGGTGAAACGTGTGAACTTGAATGGATTACACCCAACTTTGCTTAGTTTCCTTTCCGGCTTGCAGTTGCTACTGACCGCATCTGCAGCACTGTGGAATTAGAAATAATCTCCCTCGACTTGGCTGCTCTTGGTAAAACAATCTAATGCTGTCCAAATTATCCCAGGGAAATAAAAGCCTTTTCGGTAGCATAGTAGGGTTAGGCTTATTTAATATGTATTGTTTATATTGGTTTGTTTAGTGTTTGTTGGTAACCTTTTTGTTTTTCTTTTCTTTTTTTTTTTTTTTGGCAAAGCTGCTCGGTTCAAAAAAGCAGATTAGCTATGAAATGGTTCAGACCCAGAGAAAAGTAGAGAGTCGTGTAAGCAGAGCACGCCTTTCCTTGACTCTCTGTCGAGAGCTTTTGTGATTCCAGCTGCTCTCTGCCTCAGACACGGTGCCCTCTGCGTGTGCAGTCATCTAAAGAGTGCAGGGTCTGGGACCGTGGAGAATCCAAGGCAGTAGTATAGTCATGCTTTGCTTAACGGTGGGGATAAGTTCTGAGGAGTGTGTCATGGTCAGGCAATCTCGAGACTGTGCAAACACCACGGAGTTCCTAAACCTGGATGGCAGAGCCTCCTACACACCTAGGCCATATGGGACTAATCTGATGGGACCCCCGTTGTTGACTGAAACGTCCCGATGTAGGGCATGACTGTACTTCCCAACTCCAAGGGCGCGGAAGTGTATCCTGTGGGGCTTTTGAAAAGAACAGAGACGCTCAAGGCCTACTCTGGACCCACTGACTCAGAATCTGCTGGGATACTTCCCGGCTTTAAAGACCAGACGTAGTCCTCCTCTGCAGACATCTCATCAACGGTTTTTCACGCTGGGTTTTCCCTCATCTGAGAAAACAGGCCAAGAGATTGTGAGGATCCATAATTAGTGTTTTAACACATTTGGCAGGACTCAGTGTTTTTCACGTTCTGTGATACTGGGATCTGCATCTCCACTGTAATGTGTTAAACCTTGAAATCTTGTCCAAAGGTCATGTCATTACCTAGAGAATCCTTCTGTGAATTCCAGGCAGACTGCCATCCTTCTGCTTCCGCCTCCTCACCTTTACAATGGGGAGGATAACGGTGACCTACCTTTTGGATGTGAGGCTTAAATGAGACAGTTGGTGCAAAGCAGTCGGCACAGGATCTGTCACAAAGTGAAGCCTTCAATAAATTATGAGGACGGTAGATTTGATTTCCCTCCAGTCGGAATATAGTTGAGTTGAAGTTAGTGGCTGTGTCACAGCTGTGTCTCAGGCTGGTGTCTGCCGCCCGGAGCTAAGCCATAAAAATCCCTAGAATAACTTTTCAAAAGCCTGTTAGCCTCTTGAGCCTCCTACACTTCTTTATTTTAATTTATTTTATTTTATTTTATTTTATTGCAGTAACAGTGGATTCTAAGATGATATGGCTTTCAGATGTACGTTGTAATATATTTCGAATTCTGTGTAGATTACATCGTGTTCACCACCCGAAAACTAATTATAGTCCGTCACCTCACATGTGAGCCCCATCACCCCTTTGGCTCTCTCCCCGCCCCCCTCCCCCTATGGTAACCACCAATCCAATCTCCTTTGCTCCGTGTGTGTTTGTCGTTGTTTTTATCTTCTACATATGAGTGAGATCACACGGTGTTTGGTGTTTGACTTTCTCCCTCTGATTTATTTCACTTCCCGTAATACCCTCAAGGTCCATCCACGTTGTCACAAATGGTCGGATCTCATCATTTCTTAGGGCCGAGTGGCATTCCATTGTGTATACATACCACATCTTCTTTATCCATTCTTCCCTTGATGGGCACCTAGGTTGCTTCCACGTTCTGGCTGTTGTGAATAATGCTGCAGTGAACCTAGGGGTGCATGTGTCTTTCTGCATTGGTGTTTTCAAGTTCTTTGGATGAATAGCCAGCAGTGGGCTAGCTGGATCCTACATATGGTAGGTAGATGTATTCTTAGTTTTCTGAGGATACTCTATACTATACTGCTTTCCATAGTGGCTGCACCAGTCTGCCCTCCCACCAGCAGTGCGGGAGAGTTCCCTTCTCTCCACATCCTCTCTGACACTTGTCTCTTGTCTTGTTAATTAGAGCCATTCTGACCAGAGTAAGGTGACATCTCCTTGTAGTTGTGATTTGCATTTCTCTGATCGCTAATGATGTTGAGTCCCTTTCCATATGCCTGTTGGCCATCCCTATACCTTCTTTGGAGAAATCACTGCTCAGATCTTTTGCCCGCCTTTTTAATTGGGTTGCTGATTTTTTTTGCTGTTGAGATGTATGAGTTCTTTCTGTGTTTTGGATATTCACCCCTTATCCGATACACGGTTTGCAAGAATCTTCTCCCAGTTGTTAGGTTGTGTTTTGGTTTTGTGGATGGTTTCCTTTGCGGTGCAGAGGATTTTTTTTTGACTTTGATGTAGTCCCATTTGTTCATTTTGTATTTTGTTTCCATTGCCCAGTCAGACGTGGTACTTGAAAATAGGCTGCTAAGACTGATGTCAAAGAGCATACTGCCTATGTTTTCTTGTAGAGGTTGCATGGTTTCGGGTGTGACATTCAAGTAAAAGCCGAGGGAGGAGGCTGCAGTTCCCCGAGAGCGAGCGTAGCGGGGACCCTGCGTCCCTGTCAGCGCACCTTCCCGCTCCGCAAAGGTCCGAAGCGTGTGGGCGGGGCCGCAGGAGTTCTGCCAGGAGGGTGTCCCTGTCGCTGTCCGCAGTCCACCGCCAGAGGGGGGGCGGGGCAACGGCCGGGCAGCGTCTGGGCGGCGGCGCGCGCGCGCGCGAGGAGAGGAGAGGAGCGCGCGGCTGCTGGGCCGCCGTCCTGGGAGGCGTGGGAGGCGTCGGCGAGCCGCGCCTGCCTGCCCAGAGCCGAGCCCGGCGGAGTCCGGCCGCGCTGTGCTGCTCTCTCCCGGGCCGGGCTCGTCCGTTCCCCCGGCGTCCGTGGACGCCCCTCCACGGCCACGGCCGCTAGCCTGAGGAGGCCGTCCTTCAGCTCCCGCTCTTCCTGCTCGCCGGACACGGACGACCAGGGCGCCCGCGAAGAGGATGCCATCTGAGAGAGGTACCTGGGGGGCGTGGGCGTGGGGGCTGGTGGGAGGCGAGCGTGTCCCTGAGGAATAGGCTTGTGCGCCCAGAGGTGCCCGTCAGGTCGCGGGACAGCTGTGCGGCGCGGGGAGCGAGGGGGTCTCTTCGTGCGCTTCAGGCGTTCGTGGAACGGGCGGTGTGTGCCGGGCACGGGGCCAGCCTGGGCGTGCGGTGCCCGGGAGTCGGGCGCTGAAGCGCCACCCGTGGTCTCGGCTTCTTGGCAGGACAGACGCGAAGTCCATAAGGACACTGGTCTCGAGGCGTTCTGAGGAGTGCAGGTCTCCCTCTTTTCGAGGCTACGTTCCGTTGGGGTTTTCACGAAGCCTGTTGTGGCCCTGAAGCTCAGGCCGGTTCAGGGGAAGTGCCTGTCGAGGGCCACATGATAGTTGTGTGCAGAGCCAGTGCTTTCCAAAGCCCGTGACTGTGCAGAAGTCTGCCTGTTAGGGGTGCAGTGGGGGCTGTCCGGGGAGCGTTGTGAGCACAGGTATGTGCCCCACACTTGAAAGTCTGGCAAAGAAAGCGTGAGGCTGGAGGGTGCTCCGTTCGTTCCCTCCTTCCACAGAAAGTCTGGAGAGTTGACGTTGGGACAAGTCCTTCCTTTGCTCTGGTCGGTGCGTGTTGAGTGGCCTGGACACTTGGTGAGCAAGACTGACAGGTTGTTTGACGTACTGGCCCTCACAGCCTGGTTGGAAAGGACAGACAGGCAGCCACCAATTACCTAGGAGATACGTAAAAGCAATTTTGTGTTGAGTGTTGAGAAAGACGGCATTTCCTGTTAGACTTTGTGACTTAGGCAGTGATGTTGAAGCTGAGAGCAGATGCCTAAAAGAAAAGGAGGACTTGTGCGGGAGAGTGTTGGGACAGGGCAAGGGAGGAGTAGGGCCTGTCAGAGGAGCTGAAAGAATGCCCTGGAGACTGGGGCCGCGTAGGGACTGTAGGGTGGGGAAAACAAAACTTTTCGATTGAGGCTGGCGCTTTCTATAGGTTTTTGGAGACTGAGCGTGCTGATTCAGAACGTGGCCTCCGGAGCCAGACTCTGTCAAATGGGGTCCTGGCTCTGCCACCTACGGACTGTGTGAACTTGGGCAAGTTAGTGTACCATTCTGTGTGTCAGTTTCCTGATCTGTAAAACGGGGTTGATTATCATACACGCTCCGTAGGTGAGTGTAAAGGTCAGAGGATATTTCATATCCGTAAAGTACTTAGAGCAGTGTCTGGCCTTTAGTAGGCGTTAGTAGTGGTTGATTAAAGAAATGGATAAATGCATACCTAAGTATTCAAGGCTTGGAGGCTGTCCCTGGTGAAACGTGTGAACTTGAATGGATTACACCCAACTTTGCTTAGTTTCCTTTCCGGCTTGCAGTTGCTACTGACCGCATCTGCAGCACTGTGGAATTAGAAATAATCTCCCTCGACTTGGCTGCTCTTGGTAAAACAATCTAATGCTGTCCAAATTATCCCAGGGAAATAAAAGCCTTTTCAGTAGCATAGTAGGGTTAGGCTTATTTAATATGTATTGTTTATATTGGTTTGTTTAGTGTTTGTTGGTAACCTTTTTGTTTTTCTTTTTTTTTTTTTTTTTTTTTTTTTGGCAAAGCTGCTCGGTTCAAAAAAGCAGATTAGCTATGAAATGGTTCAGACCCAGAGAAAAGTAGAGAGTCGTGTAAGCAGAGCACGCCTTTCCCTGATTCTCTGTCGAGAGCTTTTGTGATTCCAGCTGCTCTCTGCCTCAGACACGGTGCCCTCTGCGTGTGCAGTCATCTAAAGAGTGCAGGGTCTGGGACCGTGGAGAATCCAAGGCAGTAGTATAGTCATGCTTTGCTTAACGGTGGGGATAAGTTCTGAGGAGTGTGTCATGGTCAGGCAATCTCGAGACTGTGCAAACACCACGGAGTTCCTAAACCTGGATGGCAGAGCCTCCTACACACCTAGGCCATATGGGACTAATCTGATGGGACCCCCGTTGTTGACTGAAACGTCCCGATGTAGGGCATGACTGTACTTCCCAACTCCAAGGGCACGGAAGTGTAGCCTGAGGGGCTTTTGAAAAGAACAGAGACGCTCAATGCCTACTCTGGACCCACTGACTCAGAATCTGCTGGGATAGTTCCCGGCTTTAAAGACCAGACGTAGTCCTCCTCTGCAGACATCTCATCAACGGTTTTTCACGCTGGATTTCCCTCATCTGAGAAAACAGGCCAAGAGATTGTGAGGATCCATAATTAGTGTTTTAACACATTTGGCAGGACTCAGTGTTTTCACGTTCTGTGATACTGGATCTGCATCTCCACTGTAATGTGTTAAACCTTGAAATCTTGTCCAAAGGTCATGTCATTACCTAGAGAATCTTTCTGTGAATTCCAGGCAGACTGCCATCCTTCTGCTTCCGCCTCCTCACCTTTACAATGGGAGAATAACGGTGACCTACCTTTTGGATGTGAGGCTTAAATGAGACAGTTGGTGCAAAGCAGTCGGCACAGGATCTGTCACAAAGTGAAGCCTTCAATAAATTATGAGGACGGTAGATTTGATTTCCCTCCAGTCGGAATATAGTTGAGTTGAAGTTAGTGGCTGTGTCACAGCTGTGTCTCAGGCTGGTGTCTGCCGCCCGGAGCTAAGCCATAAAAATCCCTAGAATAACTTTTCAAAAGCCTGTTAGCCTCTTGAGCCTCCTACACTTCTTTATTTTAATTTATTTTATTTTATTTTATTTTATTGCAGTAACAGTGGATTCTAAGATGATATGGCTTTCAGATGTACGTTGTAATATATTTCGAATTCTGTGTAGATTACGTCGTGTTCACCACCCGAAAACTAATTATAGTCCGTCACCTCACATGTGAGCCCCATCACCCCTTTGGCTCTCTCCCCGCCCCCCTCCCCCTATGGTAACCACCAATCCAATCTCCTTTGCTCCGTGTGTGTTTGTCGTTGTTTTTATCTTCTACATATGAGTGAGATCACACGGTGTTTGGTGTTTGACTTTCTCCCTCTGATTTATTTCACTTCCCGTAATACCCTCAAGGTCCATCCACGTTGTCACAAATGGTCGGATCTCATCATTTCTTAGGGCCGAGTGGCATTCCATTGTGTATACATACCACATCTTCTTTATCCATTCTTCCCTTGATGGGCACCTAGGTTGCTTCCACGTTCTGGCTGTTGTGAATAATGCTGCAGTGAACCTAGGGGTGCATGTGTCTTTCTGCATTGGTGTTTTCAAGTTCTTTGGATGAATAGCCAGCAGTGGGCTAGCTGGATCCTACATATGGTAGGTAGATGTATTCTTAGTTTTCTGAGGATACTCTATACTATACTGCTTTCCATAGTGGCTGCACCAGTCTGCCCTCCCACCAGCAGTGCAGGAGAGTTCCCTTCTCTCCACATCCTCTCTGACACTTGTCTCTTGTCTTGTTAATTAGAGCCATTCTGACCAGAGTAAGGTGACATCTCCTTGTAGTTGTGATTTGCATTTCTCTGATCGCTAATGATGTTGAGTCCCTTTCCATATGCCTGATGGCCATCCCTATACTTCTTTGGAGAAATCACTGCTCAGATCTTTTGCCCGCCTTTTTAATTGGGTTGCTGATTTTTTTTGCTTGAGATGTATGAGTTCTTTCTGTGTTTTGGATATTCACCCCTATCCGATACACGGTTTGCAAGAATCTTCTCCCAGTTGTTAGGTTGTGTTTTGGTTTTGTGGATGGTTTCCTTTGCGGTGCAGAGGATTTTTTTTTGACTTTGATGTAGTCCCATTTGTTCATTTTGTATTTTGTTTCCATTGCCAGTCAGACGTGGTACTTGAAAATAGGCTGCTAAGACTGATGTCAAAGAGCATACTGCCTATGTTTTCTTGTAGAGGTTGCATGGTTTCGGTGTGACATTCAAGTAAAAGCCGAGGGAGGAGGCTGCAGTTCCCCGAGAGCGAGCGTAGCGGGGACCCTGCGTCCCTGTCAGCGCACCTTCCCGCTCCGCAAAGGTCCGAAGCGTGTGGGCGGGGGCCGCAGAGTTCTGCCAGGAGGGTGTCCCTGTCGCTGTCCGCAGTCCACCGCCAGAGGGGGGGCGGGGCAACGGCCTGGCAGCGTCTGGGCGGCGGCGCATGCGCGCGCGCGCGAGGAGAGGAGCGCGCTGCTGCTGGGCCCGCGTCCTGGGAGGCGTGGGAGGCGTCGGCGAGCCGCGCCTGCCTGCCCAGAGCCGAGCCCGGCGGAGTCCGGCTCCGCGCTGTGCTGCTCTCTCCCGGGCCGGGCTCGTCCGTTCCCCCGGCGTCCGTGGACGCCCCTCCACGGCACGGCCGCTAGCCTGAGGAGGCCGTCCTTCAGCTCCCGCTCTTCCTGCTCGCCGGACACGGACGACCAGGGCGCCCGCGAAGAGGATGCCATCTGAGAGAGGTACCTGGGGGGCGTGGGCGTGGGGGCTGGTGGGAGGCGAGCGTGTCCCTGAGGAATAGGCTTGTGCGCCCAGAGGTGCCCGTCAGGTCGCGGGACAGCTGTGCGGCGCGGGGAGCGAGGGGGTCTCTTCGTGCGCTTCAGGGCGTTCGTGGAACGGGCGGTGTGTGCCGGGCACGGGGCCAGCCTGGGCGTGCGGTGCCCGGGAGTCGGGCGCTGAAGCGCCACCCGTGGTCTCGGCTTCTTGGCAGGACAGACGCGAAGTCCATAAGGACACTGGTCTCGAGGCGTTCTGAGGAGTGCAGGTCTCCCTCTTTTCGAGGCTACGTTCCGTTGGGGTTTTCACGAAGCCTGTTGTGGCCCTGAAGCTCAGGCCGGTTCAGGGGAAGTGGCCTGTCGAGGGCCACATGATAGTTGTGTGCAGAGCCAGTGCTTTCCAAAGCCCGTGACTGTGCAGAAGTCTGCTGTTAGGGGTGCAGTGGGGGCTGTCGGGGAGCGTTGTGAGCACAGGTATGTGCCCCACACTTGAAAGTCTGGCAAAGAAAGCGTGAGGCTGGAGGGTGCTCCGTTCGTTCCCTCCTTCCACAGAAAGTCTGGAGAGTTGACGTTGGGACAAGTCCTTCCTTTGCTTGGTCGGTGCGTGTTGAGTGCCTGACACTTGGTGAGCAAGACTGACAGGTTGTTTGACGTACTGGCCCTCACAGCTGGTTGGAAAGGACAGACAGGCAGCCACCAATTACCTAGGAGATACGTAAAAGCAATTTTGTGTTGAGTGTTGAGAAAGACGGCATTTCCTGTTAGACTTTGTGACTTAGGCAGTGATGTTGAAGCTGAGAGCAGATGCCTAAAAGAAAAGGAGGACTTGTGCGGGAGAGTGTTGGGACAGGGCAAGGGAGGAGTAGGGCCTGTCAGAGGAGCTGAAAGAATGCCCTGGAGACTGGGGCCGCGTAGGGACTGTAGGGTGGGGAAAACAAAACTTTTCGATTGAGGCTGGCGCTTTCTATAGGTTTTTTGGAGACTGAGCGTGCTGATTCAGAACGTGGCCTCCGGAGCCAGACTCTGTCAAATGGGGTCCTGGCTCTGCCACCTACGGACTGTGTGAACTTGGGCAAGTTAGTGTACCATTCTGTGTGTCAGTTTCCTGATCTGTAAAACGGGGTTGATTATCATACACGCTCCGTAGTGAGTGTAAAGGTCAGAGGATATTTCATATCCGTAAAGTACTTAGAGCAGTGTCTGGCCTTTAGTAGGCGTTAGTAGTGGTTGATTAAAGAAATGGATAAATGCATACCTAAGTATTCAAGGCTTGGAGCGGTGTCCT
>NW_027222045.1:0-88361 GCF_041296265.1 Equus caballus
ACGTACCAGAACCACCTGCGGA
This sequence comes from Equus caballus, assembly GCF_041296265.1. NCBI lineage: Eukaryota > Metazoa > Chordata > Mammalia > Perissodactyla > Equidae > Equus > Equus caballus. Next base: position 23 of record NW_027222045.1, read on the forward strand.
GAAGCTGGAAACACGTCCTGGACAGTCTGGAACCACCTGCCGGCCAAGCCTGAACCACCTGCCAAGCACAACGGAACAACCTGCCAGACACGCCAAAATCACCTGCGTGTTATGCCAGAACCACTTGGAGGACTCTCTGGGATGACCTGCCCGGGCATGCCGGAACCACCTCTCAGACGTGCCAGAACATGTGGCGGACAGTCCGGAATCACCTGTTGGGCATGCACAACCACCTCTGAGACGTACAGAACCACATGCCGTGCAGGCTGGAACCACCCTACCGGACACACCGGAATCACCTTTCGGGCATGCCGGAACCACCTGTCAGATGTGCCAGAAACACGTTGCTGGAGACGCCGGAAGCACCTGCCAAGCACGTTGGAACCACCTGCTCAACTCGCCTGAACCACCTGCCGGACATGCCAAAATCACCTGCCGACTACGCCAGAACCACTTGGCGAACACTCCAGAATCACTTGCCGGGCATGCAGGAACACCTCTCAGACATGCCAGAACCCCGTGCCAATGACCCCGGAAGCACCAGCCGAGCACGCCGGAACCACCTGCTCGACTCGCCAGAACCACCTGCCGATCACGCAAAAATCACCTTGCCGGCTACGCCACAACCAGTTGGTGAACTACTTTGGAATCACCTGCCAGGCTTGCTGGAACCACCTGCCAGTCATGCCAAAATCACCTGCCAACTATGCCAGAACCGCTTGGCGGACACTGCGGAAACACCTGTCGGGCCGGCTGGAACCACATCTCAGACGTGCCAGAAACGTGTTCATGAGATGCTGGAACCACACCCCGAACAGACGGATACCACCTGCCAGAACCTCCTTAAACACCTGCTGAGCACGCCGGAACCACCTGCTCGACTCACCGGTACCACCTCCCTGACACGCCAAAATCACCTGCTGGGTATGCCAGAACCACTTGGCGGACACTCCGGAATCATCTGCCGGACATGCCGGAACCAGCTCTCAGACACACCAGAACCAAGTGCCGGAGACGCTGGAAGCACCTGCCGAGCAGGCCGGAGCCACCTGCTCGACTCTCCAGAAACACCAGCCGGACACGCCAAAATCACCTGCCGGGTATGCCAGAACCACCTGGCGGACTCTACGGAATCACCTGCCGCGCATGCCGGAACCACCTCTCAGACGTGCCGGAAGCACGTGCCAGACGCGCCAGAAAATCCCACCGGACACACCGGAACCACCAGCCAAGAACGCGGGAGCAACCTGTTCGACTCGCTGGAACCACCTGCCGGACAGGCCAATATCAACTGCTGACTATGCCAGAACCACGTGGGGGACCGTCCGGGATCACCTGCCAGCCATGGCGGAACCACCTCTCAGACGTACCAGAACCACCTGCCGGAGAAGCTGGAAACACGTCCTGGACAGACTGGAACCACGTGACGGCCATGCCTGAACCAACTGCCGAGCACGGCGGAACCACCTGCCGTACACGCCAAAATCACCCGCGGGCTACGCCAGAACCACTTGGACGACTCTCCGAAATGACCTGACGGGCATGTTGGAACCACCTCTCAGACGTGCCAGAAGCACGTGGCGGACAGTCCGGAATCACCTGTTGGGCATACGCAAGCACCTCTGAGACGTACCAGAACCACGTGCCATGCACGCCAGAACCACCTACCGGACAGACCGGAATCAACTTTTGGGCATGCCGGAACCACCAGTCAGATGTGCCAGAAACACGTGCCGGAGATGCCAGAAGCACCTGCCGAGCACGTCGCAACCACCTGCTCAACTCGCCTGAACCACCTGCCGGACACGCCAAAATCACCTGCCCGCTACACCAGCACCACTTCGGGGACAAGCCGGAATCACGTGAGGGGCATGCCGGCACAGCCTCTCAGACTGAACCTCGTGCCGGACACCACAGAACCACCTGCCGGACAGACCGGAACCACCTGCCGGACACGCCGGAACCACCGGCTCGACCCGCCGGAACGACCTGACGATCACGCAAAATTCACCTGCCGGCTACGCCACAACCAGTTGGTGAACACTTTGGAATCACCTGCCAGACTTGCTGGAACCACCTGCCAGTCATGCCAAAATCACCTGCCAACTACGCCAGAACCGCTTGTCGGACACTGCGGAAACACCTGTCGGGCCGGCTGGAACCACATCTCAGACGTGCCAGAAACGTGTTCAAGAGATGCTGGAACCACACCCCGAACAGACGGATACCACCTGCCAGAACCGCCTGAACCACCTGCTGAGCACGCCAGAACCACCTGCTCGACTCACCGGTACCACCTCCCTGACACGCCAAAATCACCTGCTGGGTATGCCAGAACCACTTGGCGGACACTCTGGAATCCTCGGCCGGACATGCCGGAACCAGCTCTCAGACACACCAGAACCAAGTGCAGGAGACGCCGGAATCACCTGCCGAGCATGCCGGAGCCACCTGCTCGACTCGCCAGAACACCTGCCGGACACTCCAAAATCACCTGCCGGGTACGCCAGAACCACCTGGCGGACACTCCGAAATCACCTGTCGCGCATGCCGGAACCACCTCTCAGACGTGCCGGAAGCACGTGCCGGACACGCCGGAATCACCTACCGGACAGACCGGAACAACCTGCCGAGCACGCAGGAGCCACCTGTTCGACTCGCTGGAACCACCTGCCGCACAGGCCAATATCAAGTGCTGGCTATGCCAGAACCACCTGGGGGACGGTCCAGAATCACCTGCCAGCCATGGCGGAACCACCTCTCAGACGTACCAGAACCACCTGCCGGAGAAGCTGGAAACAGGTCCTGGACAGTCTGGAACCACCTGCCGGCCAAGCCTGAACCACCTGCCAAGCACAACGGAACAACCTGCCAGACACGCCAAAATCACCTGCGTGTTATGCCAGAACCACTTGGAGGACTCTCTGGGATGACCTGCCGGGCATGCCGGAACCACCTCTCAGACGTGCCAGAACCATGTGGCGGACAGTCCGGAATCACCTTTTGGGCATGCGCAACCACCTCTGAGACGTACCAGAACCACATGCCGTGCAGGGTGGAACCACCTACCGGACAGACCGGAATCACCTTTCAGGCATGCCGGAACCACCAGTCAGATGTGCCAGAAACACGTGCCGGAGACGCCGGAAGCACCTGCCAAGCACGTTGGAACCACCTGCTCAACTCGCCTGAACCACCTGCCGGACATGCCAAAATCACCTGCCGACTATGCCAGAACCACTTGGCGAACACTCCGGAATCACTTGCCGGGCATGCAGGAACCACCTCTCAGACATGCCAGAACCCCGCGCCAATGACCCCGGAAGCACCAGCCGAGCACGCCGGAACCACATGCTCGACTCGCCAGAACCACATGCCGATCACGCAGAAATCACCCCCCGGCTACGCCACAACCAGTTGGTGAACACTTTGGAATCACCTGCCAGGCTTGCTGGAACCACCTGCCAGTCATGCCAAAATCACCTGCCAACTACGCCAGAACCGCTTGGCGGACACTGCGGAAACACCTGTCGGGCCGGCTGGAACCACATCTCAGACGTGCCAGAAACGTGTTCATGAGATGTTGGAACCACACCCTGAACAGACGGATACCACCTGCCAGAACCGCCTGAACCACCTGCTGAGCACGCCGGAACCACCTGCTCGACTCACCGGTACCACCTCCCTGACACGCCAAAATCCCCTCTGGGTATGCCAGAACCACTTGGCGGACACTCCGGAATCATCTGCCGGACATGCCGGAACCAGCTCTCAGACACACCAGAACCAAGTGCCGGAGACGCCGGAAGCACCAGCGAGCATGCCGGAGCCACCTGCTCGACTCGCCAGAAACACCTGCCGGACACGCCAAAATCACCTGCTGGCTACGCCAGAACCACTTGGACGACTCTCCGAAATGACCTGCCGGGCATGTTGGAACCACCTCTCAGACGTGCCAGAAGCACGTGGCGGACAGTCCGGAATCACCTGTAGGGCATACGCAACAACCTCTGAGACGTACCAGAACCATGTGCCGTGCACGCCGGAACCACCTACCGGACAGACCGGAATCAACTTTTGGGCATGCCGGAACCACCAGTCAGATGTGCCAGAAACACGTGCCGGAGACGCCGGAAGCACCTGCCGAGCACGTCGCAACCCCCTGCTCAACTCGCCTGAACCACCTGCCGGACACGCCAAAATCACCTGCCCGCTACACCAGCACCACTTCGGGGACAAGCCGGAATCACGTGAGGGGCATGCCGGCACAGCCTCTCAGACTGAACCTCGTGCCGGACACCACAGAACCACCTGCCGGACAGACCGGAACCACCTGCCGGACACGCCGGAACCACCGGCTCGACCCGCCGGAACGACCGCTGGACATGCAAAATCACCTGCCGGCTACGCCACAAACACTTGGCGAACACTCCGGAATCACCTGCCGGGCATGCCGGAACCACCTCTCAGATATGCCAGAACCACGTGCCAATGACCCCGGAAGCACCTGCCGAGCACGCCGGAACCACCTGCTCGACTCGCCAGAACCACCTGCCGGACACGCAGAAATCACCTGCCGGCTACGCCACAACCAGTTGGGGAACACTTCGGAATCACCTGCCGGGCTTGCTGGAACCACCTGCCGGTCATGCCAAAATCACCTGCCAACTACGCCAGTACCACTTGGCGGACACTGTGGAAACACCTGTCAGGCCAGCCGGAACCACATCTCAGACGTGCCAGAACCATGTGCATGAGATGCTGGAACCACACCCCGAACAGACGGAAAACACCTGCCATACCCGTCTGAACAACCTGCCGAGCACGCCGGAGCCACCTGCTCGACTCGCCGGAACCACCTACCTGACATGCCCAAATCACCAGCCGGGTATGCCAGAACCACTTGGCGGACACTCCGGAATCATCTGCCGGACATGCCGGAACCAGCTCTCAGACACACCAGAACCACGTGCCGGAGACGCCGGAAGCACCTGCCGAGCATGCCGGAGCCACCTGCTCGACTCGCCAGAAACACCTGCCGGACACGCCAAAATCACCTGCCGGGTACGCCAGAACCACCTGGCGGACACTCCGAAACCACCTGTCGCGCATGCCGGAACCACCTCTCAGACGTGCCGGAAGCACGTGCCGGACACGCCGGAATCACCTACCGGACAGACCGGAACCACCTGCCGAGCACGCCGGAGCCACCTGTTCGACTCGCTGGAACCACCTGCCGGACAGGCCAATATCAACTGCTGGCTATGCCAGAACCACCTGGGAGACAGTCCGGGATCACCTGCCAGCCATGGCGGAACCACCTCTCAGACGTACCAGAACCACCTGCCGGAGAAGCTGGAAACACGTCCTGGACAGACTGGAACCACGTGACGGCCATGCCTGAACCACCAGCCGAGCACGGCGGAACCACCTGCCGGACACGCCAAAATCACCCGCGGGCTACGCCAGAACCACTTGGTCGACTCTCCGAAATGACCTGCCGGGCATGTTGGAACCACCTCTCAGACGTGCCAGAAGCACGTGGCGGACAGTCCGGAATCACCTGTTGGGCATACGCAACCACCTCTGAGACGTACCAGAACCACGTGCCGTGCACGCCGGAACCACCTACTGGACAGACCGGAATCAACTTTTGGGCATGCCGGAACCACCAGTCAGATGTGCCAGAAACACGTGCCGGAGACGCCGGAAGCACCTGCCGAGCACGTCGCAACCACCTGCTCAACTCGCCTGAACCAGCTGCCGGACACGCCAAAATCACCTGCCCCCTACACCAGCACCACTTCGGGGACAAGCCGGAATCACGTGAGGGGCATGCCGGCACAGCCTCTCAGACTGAACCTCGTGCTGGACAGCACAGAACCACCTGCCGGACAGACCGGAACCACCTGCCGGACACGCCGGAACCACCGGCTCGACCCACCGGAACGACCGCTGGACATGCAAAATCACCTGCCGGCTACGCCGGAAACACTTGGCGAACACTCCGGAATCACCTGCCGGGCATGCCGGAACCACCTCTCAGATATGCCAGAACCACGTGCCAATGACCCCGGAAGCACCTGCCGAGCACGCCGGAACCACCTGCTCGACTCGCCAGAACCACCTGCCGGACACGCAAAAATCACCTGCCGGCTACACCACAACCAGTTGGGGAACACTTCGGAATCACCTGCCGGGCTTGCTGGAACCACCTGCCGGTCATGCCAAAATCACCTGCCAACTACGCCAGTACCACTTGGCGGACACTGTGGAAACACCTGTCGGGCCGGCCGGAACCACATCTCAGACGTGCCAGAACCATGTGCATGAGATGCTGGAACCACACCCCGAACAGACGGAAAACACCTGCCAGACCCGTTTGAACAACCTGCCGAGCACGCCGGAGCCACCTGCTCGACTCGCCGGAACCACCTACCTGACATGCCCAAATCACCAGCCGGGTATGCCAGAACCACTTGGCGGACACTCCGGAATCATCTGCCGGACATGCCGGAACCAGCTCTCAGACACACCACAACCACGTGCCGGAGACGCCGGAAGCACCTGCCGAGCATGCCGGAGCCACCTGCTCGACTCGCCAGAAACACCTGCCGGACACGCCACAATCACCTGCCATGTACGCCAGAACCACCTGGCGGACACTCCGAAATCACCTGTCGTGCATGCCGGAACCACCTCTCAGACGTGCCGGAAGCACGTGCCGGACACGCCGGAATCACCTACCGGACAGACTGGAACCACCTGCCGAGCACGCCGGAGCCACCTGTTCGACTCGCTGGAACCACCTGCCGGACAGGGCAATATTAACTGCTGGCTATGACAGAACCACCTTGGGGAGGGTCCTGAATCACCTGCCAGCCATGGCGGAACCACCTCTCAGACGTACCAGAACCACCTGCTCGAGAAGCTGGAAACACGTCCTGGACAGTCTGGAACCACCTGCCGGCCAATCCTGAACCACCTGCCAAGCACAACGGAACAACCTGCCAGACACGCCAAAATCGCCTGCGTGTTATGCCAGAACCACTTGGAGGAGTCTCTGGGATGACCTGCCGGGCATGCCGGAACCACCTCTCAGACGTGCCAGAACCATGTGGCGGACAGTCCGGAATCACCTGTTGGGCATGCACAACCACCTCTGAGACGTACCAGAACCACATGCCGTGCAGGCTGGAACCACCTACCGGACACACCGGAATCACCTTTCGGGCATGCCGGAACCACCTGTCAGATGTGCCAGAAACACGTGCCGGAGACGCCGGAAGCACCTGCCAAGCACGTTGGAACCACCTGCTCAACTCGCCTGAACCACCTGCCGGACATGCCAAAATCACCTGCCGACTACGCCAGAACCACTTGGCGAACACTCCGGAATCACTTGCCGGGCATGCAGGAACCACCTCTCAGACATGCCAGAACCCTGTGCCAATGACCCCGGAAGCACCAGCCGAGCACGCCGGAACCACCTGCTCGACTCGCCAGAACCACCTGCCGATCACGCAAAAATCACCTGCCGGCTACGCCACAACCAGTTGGTGAACACTTTGGAATCACCTGCCAGGCTTGCTGGAACCACCTGCCAGTCATGCCAAAATCACCTGCCAACTACACCAGAACCGCTTGGCGGACACTGCGGAAACACCTGTCGGGCCGGCTGGAACCACATCTCAGACGTGCCAGAAACGTGTTCATGAGATGCTGGAACCACACCCCGAACAGACGGATACCACCTGCCAGAACCTCCTGAACCACCTGCTGAGCACGCCGGAACCACCTGCTCGACTCACCGGTACCACCTCCCTGACACGCCAAAACCACCTGCTGGGTATGCCAGAACCACTTGGCGGACACTCTGGAATCATCGGCCGGACATGCCGGAACCAGCTCTCAGACACACCAGAACCAAGTGCCGGAGACGCCGGAAGCACCTGCCGAGCATGCCGGAGCCACCTGCTCGACTCGCCAGAAACACCTGCCGGACACGCCAAAATCACCTGCCGGGTACGCCAGAACCACCTGGCGGACACTCCGAAATCACCTGTCGCGCATGCCGGAACCACCTCTCAGACGTGCCGGAAGCACGTGCCGGACACGCCGGAATCACCTACCGGACAGACCGGAACCACCTGCCGAGCACGCAGGAGCCACCTGTTCGACTCGCTGGAACCACCTGCCGCACAGGCCAATATCAAGTGCTGGCTATGCCAGAACCACCTGGGGGACGGTCCGGAATCACCTGCCAGCCATGGCGGAACCACCTCTCAGACGTACCAGAACCACCTGCCGGAGAAGCTGGAAACAGGTCCTGGACAGTCTGGAACCACCTGCCGGCCAAGCCTGAACCACCTGCCAAGCACAACGGAACAACCTGCCAGACACGCCAAAATCACCTGCGTGTTATGCCAGAACCACTTGGAGGACTCTCTGGGATGACCTGCCGGGCATGCCGGAACCACCTCTCAGACGTGCCAGAACCATGTGGCGGACAGTCCGGAATCACCTGTTCGGCATGCGCAACCACCTCTGAGACGTACCAGAACCACATGCCGTGCAGGGTGGAACCACCTACCGGACAGACCGGAATCACCTTTCAGGCATGCCGGAACCACCAGTCAGATGTGCCAGAAACACGTGCCGGAGACGCCGGAAGCACCTGCCAAGCACGTTGGAACCACCTGCTCAACTCGCCTGAACCACCTGCCGGACATGCCAAAATCACCTGCCGACTATGCCAGAACCACTTGGCGAAAACTCCGGAATCACTTGCCGGGCATGCAGGAACCACCTCTCAGACATGCCAGAACCCCGCGCCAATGACCCCGGAAGCACCAGCCGAGCACGCCGGAACCACATGCTCGACTCGCCAGAACCACATGCCGATCACGCAGAAATCACCCCCCGGCTACGCCACAACCAGTTGGTGAACACTTTGGAATCACCTGCCAGGCTTGCTGGAACCACCTGCCAGTCATGCCAAAATCACCTGCCAACTACGCCAGAACCGCTTGGCGGACACTGCGGAAACACCTGTCGGTCCGGCTGGAACCACATCTCAGACGTGCCAGAAACGTGTTCATGAGATGTTGGAACCACACCCTGAACAGACGGATACCACCTGCCAGAACCTCCTGAACCACCTGCTGAGCACGCCGGAACCACCTGCTCGAGGCACCGGTACCACCTCCCTGACACGCCAAAATCACCTGCTGGGTATGCCAGAACCACTTGGCGGACACTCCGGAATCATCTGCCGGACATGCCGGAACCAGCTCTCAGACACACCAGAACCAAGTGCCGGAGACGCCGGAAGCACCAGCGAGCATGCCGGAGCCACCTGCTCGACTCGCCAGAAACACCTGCCGGACACGCCAAAATCACCTGCTGGCTACGCCATAACCACTTGGACGACTCTCCGAAATGACCTGCCGGGCATGTTGGAACCACCTCTCAGACGTGCCAGAAGCACGTGGCGGACAGTCCGGAATCACCTGTAGGGCATACGCAACAACCTCTGAGACGTACCAGAACCATGTGCCGTGCACGCCGGAACCACCTACCGGACAGACCGGAATCAACTTTTGGGCATGCCGGAACCACCAGTCAGATGTGCCAGAAACACGTGCCGGAGACGCCGGAAGCACCTGCCGAGCTTGTCGCAACCCCCTGCTCAACTCGCCTGAACCACCTGCCGGACACGCCAAAATCACCTGCCCGCTACACCAGCACCACTTCGGGGACAAGCCGGAATCACGTGAGGGGCATGCCGGCACAGCCTCTCAGACTGAACCTCGTGCCGGACACCACAGAACCACCTGCCGGACAGACCGGAACCACCTGCCGGACACGCCGGAACCACCGGCTCGACCCGCAGGAACGACCGCTGGACATGCAAAATCACCTGCCGGCTACGCCACAAACACTTGGCGAACACTCCGGAATCACCTGCCGGGCATGCCGGAACCACCTCTCAGATATGCCAGAACCACGTGCCAATGACCCCGGAAGCACATGCCGAGCACGCCGGAACCACCTGCTCGACTCGCCAGAACCACCTGCCGGACACGCAAAAATCACCTGCCGGCTACACCACAACCAGTTGGGGAACACTTCGGAATCACCTGCCGGGCTTGCTGGAACCACCTGCCGGTCATGCCAAAATCACCTGCCAACTACGCCAGTACCACTTGGCGGACACTCCGGAATCATCTGCCGGACATGCCGGAACCAGCTCTTAGACACACCAGAAGCACGTGCCGGAGACGCCGGAAGCACCTGCCGAGCATGCCGGAGCCACCTGCTCAACTCGTCAGAAACACCTGCCGGACACGCCAAAATCACCTGCCGGGTATGCCAGAACCACCTGGCGGACACTCCGAAATCACCGTTCGCGCATGCCGGAACCACCTCTCAGACGTGCCGGAAGCACGTGCCGGACACGCCGGAAACAACTACCGGACAGACCGGAACCACCTGCCAAGAACGCCGGAGCCACCTGTTCGACTCGCTGGAACCACCTGCCGGACAGCCCAATATCAACTGATGGCTATGCCAGAACCACCTGGGGGACAGTCCGGGATCACCTGCCAGCCGTGGAGGAACCACCTCTCAGACGTACCAGAACCACCTGCCAGAGAAGCTGGAAACACGTACTGGACAGACTGGAACCACGTGACGGCCATGCCTGAACCACCTGCCGAGCACGGCGGAACCACCTGCCGGACACGCCTAAATCACCTGCGGGCTACGCCAGAACCACTTGGACGACTCTCCGAAATGACCTGCCGGGCATGTTGGAACCACCTCTCAGACGTGCCAGAAGCACGTGGCGGACAGTCCGGAATCACCTGTTGGGCATACGCAACCACCTCTGACACGTACCAGAACCACGTGCCGTGCACGCCGGAACCACCTACCGGACAGACCGGAATCAACTTTTGGGCATGCCGGAACCACCAGTCAGATGTGCCAGAAACACGTGCCGGAGACGCCAGAAGCACCTGCCCGCTACACCAGCACCACTTCGGGGACAAGCCGGAATCACGTGAGGGGCATGCCGGCACAGCCTCTCAGACTGAACCTCGTGCCGGACACCACAGAACCACCTGCCGGACAGACCGGAACCACCTGCCGGACACGCCGGAACCACCGGCTCGACCCGCCGGAACGACCGCTGGACATGCAAAATCACCTGCCGGCTACGCCACAAACACTTGGCGAACACTCCGGAATCACCTGCCGGGCATGCCGGAACCACCTCTCAGATATGCCAGAACCCCGTGCCAATGACCCCGGAAGCACCTGCCGAGCACGCCGGAACCACCTGCTCGACTCGCCAGAACCACCTGCCGGACACGCAAAAATCACCTGCCGGCTACGCCACAACCAGTTGGGGAACACTTCGGAATCACCTGCCGGGCTTGCTGGAACCACCTGCCGGTCATGCCAAAATCACCTGCCAACTACGCCAGTACCACTTGGCGGACACTGTGGAAACACCTGTCGGGCCGGCCGGAACCACATCTCAGACGTGCCAGAACCATGTGCATGAGATGCTGGAACCACACCCCGAACAGACGGAAAACACCTGCCAGACCCGTCTGAACAACCTGCCGAGCACGCCGGAGCCACCTGCTCGACTCGCCGGAACCACCTACCTGACATGCCCAAATCACCAGCCGGGTATGCCAGAACCACTTGGTGGACACTCCGGAATCATCTGCCGGACATGCCGGAACCAGCTCTCAGACACACCAGAACCACGTGCCGGAGACGCTGGAAGCACCTGCCGAGCATGCCGGAGCCACCTGCTCGACTCGCCAGAAACACCTGCCGGACACGCCAAAATCACCTGCCGGGTACGCCAGAACCACCTGGCGGACACTCCGAAACCACCTGTTGTGCACGCCGGAACAACCTCTCAGACGTGCCGGAAGCACGTGCCGGACACGCCGGAATCACCTACCGGACAGACCGGAACCACCTGCCGAGCACGCCGGAGCCACCTGTTCGACTCACTGGAACCACCTGCCGGACAGGCCAATATCAACTGCTGGCTATGCCAGAACCACCTGGGGGACGGTCCGGAATCACCTGCCAGCCATGGCGGAACCACCTCTCAGACGTACCACAACCACCTGCCGGAGAAGCTGGAAACACGTCCTGGACAGTCTGGAACCACCTGCCGGCCAAGCCTGAACCACCTGCCAAGCACAACGGAACAACCTGCCAGACACGCCAAAATCACCTGCGTGTTATGCCAGAACCACTTGGAGGACTCTCTGGGATGACCTGCCGGGCATGCCGGAACCACCTCTCAGACGTGCCAGAACCATGTGGCGGACAGTCCGGAATCACCTGTTGGGCATGCGCAACCACCTCTGAGACGTACCAGAACCACATGCCGTGCAGGCTGGAACCACCTACCGGACACACCGGAATCACCTTTCGGGCATGCCGGAACCACCTGTCAGATGTGCCAGAAACACGTGCCGGAGACGCCGGAAGCACCTGCCAAGCACGTTGGAACCACCTGCTCAACTCGCCTGAACCACCTGCCGGACATGCCAAAATCACCTGCCGACTATGCCAGAACCACTTGGCGAACACTCCGGAATCACTTGCCAGGCATGCAGGAACCACCTCTCAGACATGCCAGAACCCCGTGCCAATGACCCCGGAAGCACCAGCCGAGCACGCCGGAACGACCTGCTCGACTCGCCAGAACCACCTGCCGATCACGCAAAAATCACCTGCCGGCTACGCCACAACCAGTTGGTGAACACTTTGGAATCACCTGCCAGGCTTGCTGGAACCACCTGCCAGTCATGCCAAAATCACCTGCCAACTACGCCAGAACCGCTTGGCGGACACTGCGGAAACACCTGTCGGGCCGGCTGGAACCACATCTCAGACGTGCCAGAAACGTGTTCATGAGATGCTGGAACCACACCCCGAACAGACGGATACCACCTGCCAGAACCGCCTGAACCACCTGCTGAGCACGCCGGAACCACCTGCTCGACTCACCGGTACCACCTCCCTGACACGCCAAAATCACCTGCTGGGTATGCCAGAACCACTTGGCGGACACTCCGGAATCATCTGCCGGACATGCCGGAACCAGCTCTCAGACACACCACAACCAAGTGCCGGAGACGCCGGAAGCACCTGCCGAGCATGCCGGAGCCACCTGCTCGACTCGCCAGAAACACCTGCCGGACACGCCAAAATCACCTGCCGGGTATGCCAGAACCACCTGGCGGACACTACGGAATCACCTGCCGCGCATGCCAGAACCACCTCTCAGATGTGCCGGAAGCACGTGCCAGACACGCCGGAAACACCTACCGGACAGACTGGAACCACCTGCCAAGAACGCTGGAGCCACCTGTTCGACTCGCTGGAACCACCTGCCGGACAGGCCAATATCAACTGGTGGCTATGCCAGAACCACCTGGGGGACGGTCCGGGATCACCTGCCAGCCATGGCGGAACCACCTCTCAGACGTACCAGAACCACCTGCCGGAGAAGCTGGAAACACGTCCTGGACAGTCTGGAACCACCTGCCGGCCAAGCCTGAACCACCTGCCAAGCACAACGGAACAACCTGCCGGACACGCCAAAATCACCTGCTGGCTACGCCAGAACCACTTGGACGACTCTCCGAAATGACCTGCCGGGCATGTTGGAACCACCTCTCAGACGTGCCAGAAGCACGTGGCGGACAGTCCGGAATCACCTGTAGGGCATACGCAACAACCTCTGAGACGTACCAGAACCATGTGCCGTGCACGCCGGAACCACCTACCGGACAGACCGGAATCAACTTTTGGGCATGCCGGAACCACCAGTCAGATGTGCCAGAAACACGTGCCGGAGACGCCGGAAGCACCTGCCGAGCACGTCGCAACCCCCTGCTCAACTCGCCTGAACCACCTGCCGGACACGCAGAAATCACCTGCCGGCTACGCCACAACCAGTTGGGGAACACTTCGGAATCACCTGCCGGGCTTGCTGGAACCACCTGCCGGTCATGCCAAAATCACCTGCCAACTACGCCAGTACCACTTGGCGGACACTGTGGAAACACCTGTCAGGCCAGCCGGAACCACATCTCAGACGTGCCAGAACCATGTGCATGAGATGCTGGAACCACACCCCGAACAGACGGAAAACACCTGCCAGACCAGTCTGAACAACCTGCCGAGCACGCCGGAGCCACCTGCTCGACCCGCCGGAACCACCTACCTGACATGCCCAAATCACCAGCCGGATATGCCAGAACAACTTGGCGGACACTCCGGAATCATCTGCCGGACATGCCGGAACCAGCTCTCAGACACACCAGAACCACGTGCCGGAGACGCCGGAAGCACCTGCCGAGCATGCCGGAGCCACCTGCTCGACTCGCCAGAAACACCTGCCGGACACGCCAAAATCACCTGCCGGGTACGCCAGAACCACCTGGCGGACACTCCGAAACCACCTGTCGCGCATGCCGGAACCACCTCTCAGACGTGCCGGAAGCACGTGCCGGACATGCCGGAATCACCTACCGGACAGACCGGAACCACCTGCCGAGCACGCCGGAGCCACCTGTTCGACTCGCTGAACCACCTGCCGGAGAGGCCAATATCAACTGCTGGCTATGCCAGAACCACCTGGGGGACGGTCCGGAATCACCTGCCAGCCATGGCGGAACCACCTCTCAGACGTACCAGAACCACCTGCCGGAGAAGCTGGAAACACGTCCTGGACAGTCTGGAACCACCTGCCGGCCAAGCCTGAACCACCTGCCAAGCACAACGGAACAACCTGCCAGACACGCCAAAATCACCTGCGTGTTATGCCAGAACCACTTGGAGGACTCTCTGGGATGACCTGCCGGGCATGCCGGAACCACCTCTCAGACGTGCCAGAACCATGTGGCGGACAGTCCGGAATCACCTGTTGGGCATGCACAACCACCTCTGAGACGTACCAGAACCACATGCCGTGCAGGCTGGAACCACCTACCGGACACACCGGAATCACCTTTCGGGCATGCCGGAACCACCTGTCAGATGTGCCAGAAACACGTGCTGGAGACGCCGGAAGCACCTGCCAAGCACGTTGGAACCACCTGCTCAACTCGCCTGAACCACCTGCCGGACATGCCAAAATCACCTGCCGACTACGCCAGAACCACTTGGCGAACACTCCAGAATCACTTGCCGGGCATGCAGGAACCACCTCTCAGACATGCCAGAACCCCGTGCCAATGACCCCGGAAGCACCAGCCGAGCACGCCGGAACCACCTGCTCGACTCGCCAGAACCACCTGCCGATCACGCAAAAATCACCTGCCGGCTACGCCACAACCAGTTGGTGAACACTTTGGAATCACCTGCCAGGCTTGCTGGAACCACCTGCCAGTCATGCCAAAATCACCTGCCAACTATGCCAGAACCGCTTGGCGGACACTGCGGAAACACCTGTCGGGCCGGCTGGAACCACATCTCAGACGTGCCAGAAACGTGTTCATGAGATGCTGGAACCACACCCCGAACAGACGGATACCACCTGCCAGAACCTCCTTAAACACCTGCTGAGCACGCCGGAACCACCTGCTCGACTCACCGGTACCACCTCCCTGACACGCCAAAATCACCTGCTGGGTATGCCAGAACCACTTGGCGGACACTCCGGAATCATCTGCCGGACATGCCGGAACCAGCTCTCAGACACACCAGAACCAAGTGCCGGAGACGCTGGAAGCACCTGCCGAGCAGGCCGGAGCCACCTGCTCGACTCTCCAGAAACACCAGCCGGACACGCCAAAATCACCTGCCGGGTATGCCAGAACCACCTGGCGGACTCTACGGAATCACCTGCCGCGCATGCCGGAACCACCTCTCAGACGTGCCGGAAGCACGTGCCAGACGCGCCAGAAAATCCCACCGGACACACCGGAACCACCAGCCAAGAACGCGGGAGCAACCTGTTCGACTCGCTGGAACCACCTGCCGGACAGGCCAATATCAACTGCTGACTATGCCAGAACCACGTGGGGGACCGTCCGGGATCACCTGCCAGCCATGGCGGAACCACCTCTCAGACGTACCAGAACCACCTGCCGGAGAAGCTGGAAACACGTCCTGGACAGACTGGAACCACGTGACGGCCATGCCTGAACCAACTGCCGAGCACGGCGGAACCACCTGCCGTACACGCCAAAATCACCCGCGGGCTACGCCAGAACCACTTGGACGACTCTCCGAAATGACCTGACGGGCATGTTGGAACCACCTCTCAGACGTGCCAGAAGCACGTGGCGGACAGTCCGGAATCACCTGTTGGGCATACGCAAGCACCTCTGAGACGTACCAGAACCACGTGCCATGCACGCCAGAACCACCTACCGGACAGACCGGAATCAACTTTTGGGCATGCCGGAACCACCAGTCAGATGTGCCAGAAACACGTGCCGGAGATGCCAGAAGCACCTGCCGAGCACGTCGCAACCACCTGCTCAACTCGCCTGAACCACCTGCCGGACACGCCAAAATCACCTGCCCGCTACACCAGCACCACTTCGGGGACAAGCCGGAATCACGTGAGGGGCATGCCGGCACAGCCTCTCAGACTGAACCTCGTGCCGGACACCACAGAACCACCTGCCGGACAGACCGGAACCACCTGCCGGACACGCCGGAACCACCGGCTCGACCCGCCGGAACGACCTGACGATCACGCAAAATTCACCTGCCGGCTACGCCACAACCAGTTGGTGAACACTTTGGAATCACCTGCCAGACTTGCTGGAACCACCTGCCAGTCATGCCAAAATCACCTGCCAACTACGCCAGAACCGCTTGTCGGACACTGCGGAAACACCTGTCGGGCCGGCTGGAACCACATCTCAGACGTGCCAGAAACGTGTTCAAGAGATGCTGGAACCACACCCCGAACAGACGGATACCACCTGCCAGAACCGCCTGAACCACCTGCTGAGCACGCCAGAACCACCTGCTCGACTCACCGGTACCACCTCCCTGACACGCCAAAATCACCTGCTGGGTATGCCAGAACCACTTGGCGGACACTCTGGAATCCTCGGCCGGACATGCCGGAACCAGCTCTCAGACACACCAGAACCAAGTGCAGGAGACGCCGGAATCACCTGCCGAGCATGCCGGAGCCACCTGCTCGACTCGCCAGAACACCTGCCGGACACTCCAAAATCACCTGCCGGGTACGCCAGAACCACCTGGCGGACACTCCGAAATCACCTGTCGCGCATGCCGGAACCACCTCTCAGACGTGCCGGAAGCACGTGCCGGACACGCCGGAATCACCTACCGGACAGACCGGAACAACCTGCCGAGCACGCAGGAGCCACCTGTTCGACTCGCTGGAACCACCTGCCGCACAGGCCAATATCAAGTGCTGGCTATGCCAGAACCACCTGGGGGACGGTCCAGAATCACCTGCCAGCCATGGCGGAACCACCTCTCAGACGTACCAGAACCACCTGCCGGAGAAGCTGGAAACAGGTCCTGGACAGTCTGGAACCACCTGCCGGCCAAGCCTGAACCACCTGCCAAGCACAACGGAACAACCTGCCAGACACGCCAAAATCACCTGCGTGTTATGCCAGAACCACTTGGAGGACTCTCTGGGATGACCTGCCGGGCATGCCGGAACCACCTCTCAGACGTGCCAGAACCATGTGGCGGACAGTCCGGAATCACCTTTTGGGCATGCGCAACCACCTCTGAGACGTACCAGAACCACATGCCGTGCAGGGTGGAACCACCTACCGGACAGACCGGAATCACCTTTCAGGCATGCCGGAACCACCAGTCAGATGTGCCAGAAACACGTGCCGGAGACGCCGGAAGCACCTGCCAAGCACGTTGGAACCACCTGCTCAACTCGCCTGAACCACCTGCCGGACATGCCAAAATCACCTGCCGACTATGCCAGAACCACTTGGCGAACACTCCGGAATCACTTGCCGGGCATGCAGGAACCACCTCTCAGACATGCCAGAACCCCGCGCCAATGACCCCGGAAGCACCAGCCGAGCACGCCGGAACCACATGCTCGACTCGCCAGAACCACATGCCGATCACGCAGAAATCACCCCCCGGCTACGCCACAACCAGTTGGTGAACACTTTGGAATCACCTGCCAGGCTTGCTGGAACCACCTGCCAGTCATGCCAAAATCACCTGCCAACTACGCCAGAACCGCTTGGCGGACACTGCGGAAACACCTGTCGGGCCGGCTGGAACCACATCTCAGACGTGCCAGAAACGTGTTCATGAGATGTTGGAACCACACCCTGAACAGACGGATACCACCTGCCAGAACCGCCTGAACCACCTGCTGAGCACGCCGGAACCACCTGCTCGACTCACCGGTACCACCTCCCTGACACGCCAAAATCCCCTCTGGGTATGCCAGAACCACTTGGCGGACACTCCGGAATCATCTGCCGGACATGCCGGAACCAGCTCTCAGACACACCAGAACCAAGTGCCGGAGACGCCGGAAGCACCAGCGAGCATGCCGGAGCCACCTGCTCGACTCGCCAGAAACACCTGCCGGACACGCCAAAATCACCTGCTGGCTACGCCAGAACCACTTGGACGACTCTCCGAAATGACCTGCCGGGCATGTTGGAACCACCTCTCAGACGTGCCAGAAGCACGTGGCGGACAGTCCGGAATCACCTGTAGGGCATACGCAACAACCTCTGAGACGTACCAGAACCATGTGCCGTGCACGCCGGAACCACCTACCGGACAGACCGGAATCAACTTTTGGGCATGCCGGAACCACCAGTCAGATGTGCCAGAAACACGTGCCGGAGACGCCGGAAGCACCTGCCGAGCACGTCGCAACCCCCTGCTCAACTCGCCTGAACCACCTGCCGGACACGCCAAAATCACCTGCCCGCTACACCAGCACCACTTCGGGGACAAGCCGGAATCACGTGAGGGGCATGCCGGCACAGCCTCTCAGACTGAACCTCGTGCCGGACACCACAGAACCACCTGCCGGACAGACCGGAACCACCTGCCGGACACGCCGGAACCACCGGCTCGACCCGCCGGAACGACCGCTGGACATGCAAAATCACCTGCCGGCTACGCCACAAACACTTGGCGAACACTCCGGAATCACCTGCCGGGCATGCCGGAACCACCTCTCAGATATGCCAGAACCACGTGCCAATGACCCCGGAAGCACCTGCCGAGCACGCCGGAACCACCTGCTCGACTCGCCAGAACCACCTGCCGGACACGCAGAAATCACCTGCCGGCTACGCCACAACCAGTTGGGGAACACTTCGGAATCACCTGCCGGGCTTGCTGGAACCACCTGCCGGTCATGCCAAAATCACCTGCCAACTACGCCAGTACCACTTGGCGGACACTGTGGAAACACCTGTCAGGCCAGCCGGAACCACATCTCAGACGTGCCAGAACCATGTGCATGAGATGCTGGAACCACACCCCGAACAGACGGAAAACACCTGCCATACCCGTCTGAACAACCTGCCGAGCACGCCGGAGCCACCTGCTCGACTCGCCGGAACCACCTACCTGACATGCCCAAATCACCAGCCGGGTATGCCAGAACCACTTGGCGGACACTCCGGAATCATCTGCCGGACATGCCGGAACCAGCTCTCAGACACACCAGAACCACGTGCCGGAGACGCCGGAAGCACCTGCCGAGCATGCCGGAGCCACCTGCTCGACTCGCCAGAAACACCTGCCGGACACGCCAAAATCACCTGCCGGGTACGCCAGAACCACCTGGCGGACACTCCGAAACCACCTGTCGCGCATGCCGGAACCACCTCTCAGACGTGCCGGAAGCACGTGCCGGACACGCCGGAATCACCTACCGGACAGACCGGAACCACCTGCCGAGCACGCCGGAGCCACCTGTTCGACTCGCTGGAACCACCTGCCGGACAGGCCAATATCAACTGCTGGCTATGCCAGAACCACCTGGGAGACAGTCCGGGATCACCTGCCAGCCATGGCGGAACCACCTCTCAGACGTACCAGAACCACCTGCCGGAGAAGCTGGAAACACGTCCTGGACAGACTGGAACCACGTGACGGCCATGCCTGAACCACCAGCCGAGCACGGCGGAACCACCTGCCGGACACGCCAAAATCACCCGCGGGCTACGCCAGAACCACTTGGTCGACTCTCCGAAATGACCTGCCGGGCATGTTGGAACCACCTCTCAGACGTGCCAGAAGCACGTGGCGGACAGTCCGGAATCACCTGTTGGGCATACGCAACCACCTCTGAGACGTACCAGAACCACGTGCCGTGCACGCCGGAACCACCTACTGGACAGACCGGAATCAACTTTTGGGCATGCCGGAACCACCAGTCAGATGTGCCAGAAACACGTGCCGGAGACGCCGGAAGCACCTGCCGAGCACGTCGCAACCACCTGCTCAACTCGCCTGAACCAGCTGCCGGACACGCCAAAATCACCTGCCCCCTACACCAGCACCACTTCGGGGACAAGCCGGAATCACGTGAGGGGCATGCCGGCACAGCCTCTCAGACTGAACCTCGTGCTGGACAGCACAGAACCACCTGCCGGACAGACCGGAACCACCTGCCGGACACGCCGGAACCACCGGCTCGACCCACCGGAACGACCGCTGGACATGCAAAATCACCTGCCGGCTACGCCGGAAACACTTGGCGAACACTCCGGAATCACCTGCCGGGCATGCCGGAACCACCTCTCAGATATGCCAGAACCACGTGCCAATGACCCCGGAAGCACCTGCCGAGCACGCCGGAACCACCTGCTCGACTCGCCAGAACCACCTGCCGGACACGCAAAAATCACCTGCCGGCTACACCACAACCAGTTGGGGAACACTTCGGAATCACCTGCCGGGCTTGCTGGAACCACCTGCCGGTCATGCCAAAATCACCTGCCAACTACGCCAGTACCACTTGGCGGACACTGTGGAAACACCTGTCGGGCCGGCCGGAACCACATCTCAGACGTGCCAGAACCATGTGCATGAGATGCTGGAACCACACCCCGAACAGACGGAAAACACCTGCCAGACCCGTTTGAACAACCTGCCGAGCACGCCGGAGCCACCTGCTCGACTCGCCGGAACCACCTACCTGACATGCCCAAATCACCAGCCGGGTATGCCAGAACCACTTGGCGGACACTCCGGAATCATCTGCCGGACATGCCGGAACCAGCTCTCAGACACACCACAACCACGTGCCGGAGACGCCGGAAGCACCTGCCGAGCATGCCGGAGCCACCTGCTCGACTCGCCAGAAACACCTGCCGGACACGCCACAATCACCTGCCATGTACGCCAGAACCACCTGGCGGACACTCCGAAATCACCTGTCGTGCATGCCGGAACCACCTCTCAGACGTGCCGGAAGCACGTGCCGGACACGCCGGAATCACCTACCGGACAGACTGGAACCACCTGCCGAGCACGCCGGAGCCACCTGTTCGACTCGCTGGAACCACCTGCCGGACAGGGCAATATTAACTGCTGGCTATGACAGAACCACCTTGGGGAGGGTCCTGAATCACCTGCCAGCCATGGCGGAACCACCTCTCAGACGTACCAGAACCACCTGCTCGAGAAGCTGGAAACACGTCCTGGACAGTCTGGAACCACCTGCCGGCCAATCCTGAACCACCTGCCAAGCACAACGGAACAACCTGCCAGACACGCCAAAATCGCCTGCGTGTTATGCCAGAACCACTTGGAGGAGTCTCTGGGATGACCTGCCGGGCATGCCGGAACCACCTCTCAGACGTGCCAGAACCATGTGGCGGACAGTCCGGAATCACCTGTTGGGCATGCACAACCACCTCTGAGACGTACCAGAACCACATGCCGTGCAGGCTGGAACCACCTACCGGACACACCGGAATCACCTTTCGGGCATGCCGGAACCACCTGTCAGATGTGCCAGAAACACGTGCCGGAGACGCCGGAAGCACCTGCCAAGCACGTTGGAACCACCTGCTCAACTCGCCTGAACCACCTGCCGGACATGCCAAAATCACCTGCCGACTACGCCAGAACCACTTGGCGAACACTCCGGAATCACTTGCCGGGCATGCAGGAACCACCTCTCAGACATGCCAGAACCCTGTGCCAATGACCCCGGAAGCACCAGCCGAGCACGCCGGAACCACCTGCTCGACTCGCCAGAACCACCTGCCGATCACGCAAAAATCACCTGCCGGCTACGCCACAACCAGTTGGTGAACACTTTGGAATCACCTGCCAGGCTTGCTGGAACCACCTGCCAGTCATGCCAAAATCACCTGCCAACTACACCAGAACCGCTTGGCGGACACTGCGGAAACACCTGTCGGGCCGGCTGGAACCACATCTCAGACGTGCCAGAAACGTGTTCATGAGATGCTGGAACCACACCCCGAACAGACGGATACCACCTGCCAGAACCTCCTGAACCACCTGCTGAGCACGCCGGAACCACCTGCTCGACTCACCGGTACCACCTCCCTGACACGCCAAAACCACCTGCTGGGTATGCCAGAACCACTTGGCGGACACTCTGGAATCATCGGCCGGACATGCCGGAACCAGCTCTCAGACACACCAGAACCAAGTGCCGGAGACGCCGGAAGCACCTGCCGAGCATGCCGGAGCCACCTGCTCGACTCGCCAGAAACACCTGCCGGACACGCCAAAATCACCTGCCGGGTACGCCAGAACCACCTGGCGGACACTCCGAAATCACCTGTCGCGCATGCCGGAACCACCTCTCAGACGTGCCGGAAGCACGTGCCGGACACGCCGGAATCACCTACCGGACAGACCGGAACCACCTGCCGAGCACGCAGGAGCCACCTGTTCGACTCGCTGGAACCACCTGCCGCACAGGCCAATATCAAGTGCTGGCTATGCCAGAACCACCTGGGGGACGGTCCGGAATCACCTGCCAGCCATGGCGGAACCACCTCTCAGACGTACCAGAACCACCTGCCGGAGAAGCTGGAAACAGGTCCTGGACAGTCTGGAACCACCTGCCGGCCAAGCCTGAACCACCTGCCAAGCACAACGGAACAACCTGCCAGACACGCCAAAATCACCTGCGTGTTATGCCAGAACCACTTGGAGGACTCTCTGGGATGACCTGCCGGGCATGCCGGAACCACCTCTCAGACGTGCCAGAACCATGTGGCGGACAGTCCGGAATCACCTGTTCGGCATGCGCAACCACCTCTGAGACGTACCAGAACCACATGCCGTGCAGGGTGGAACCACCTACCGGACAGACCGGAATCACCTTTCAGGCATGCCGGAACCACCAGTCAGATGTGCCAGAAACACGTGCCGGAGACGCCGGAAGCACCTGCCAAGCACGTTGGAACCACCTGCTCAACTCGCCTGAACCACCTGCCGGACATGCCAAAATCACCTGCCGACTATGCCAGAACCACTTGGCGAAAACTCCGGAATCACTTGCCGGGCATGCAGGAACCACCTCTCAGACATGCCAGAACCCCGCGCCAATGACCCCGGAAGCACCAGCCGAGCACGCCGGAACCACATGCTCGACTCGCCAGAACCACATGCCGATCACGCAGAAATCACCCCCCGGCTACGCCACAACCAGTTGGTGAACACTTTGGAATCACCTGCCAGGCTTGCTGGAACCACCTGCCAGTCATGCCAAAATCACCTGCCAACTACGCCAGAACCGCTTGGCGGACACTGCGGAAACACCTGTCGGTCCGGCTGGAACCACATCTCAGACGTGCCAGAAACGTGTTCATGAGATGTTGGAACCACACCCTGAACAGACGGATACCACCTGCCAGAACCTCCTGAACCACCTGCTGAGCACGCCGGAACCACCTGCTCGAGGCACCGGTACCACCTCCCTGACACGCCAAAATCACCTGCTGGGTATGCCAGAACCACTTGGCGGACACTCCGGAATCATCTGCCGGACATGCCGGAACCAGCTCTCAGACACACCAGAACCAAGTGCCGGAGACGCCGGAAGCACCAGCGAGCATGCCGGAGCCACCTGCTCGACTCGCCAGAAACACCTGCCGGACACGCCAAAATCACCTGCTGGCTACGCCATAACCACTTGGACGACTCTCCGAAATGACCTGCCGGGCATGTTGGAACCACCTCTCAGACGTGCCAGAAGCACGTGGCGGACAGTCCGGAATCACCTGTAGGGCATACGCAACAACCTCTGAGACGTACCAGAACCATGTGCCGTGCACGCCGGAACCACCTACCGGACAGACCGGAATCAACTTTTGGGCATGCCGGAACCACCAGTCAGATGTGCCAGAAACACGTGCCGGAGACGCCGGAAGCACCTGCCGAGCTTGTCGCAACCCCCTGCTCAACTCGCCTGAACCACCTGCCGGACACGCCAAAATCACCTGCCCGCTACACCAGCACCACTTCGGGGACAAGCCGGAATCACGTGAGGGGCATGCCGGCACAGCCTCTCAGACTGAACCTCGTGCCGGACACCACAGAACCACCTGCCGGACAGACCGGAACCACCTGCCGGACACGCCGGAACCACCGGCTCGACCCGCAGGAACGACCGCTGGACATGCAAAATCACCTGCCGGCTACGCCACAAACACTTGGCGAACACTCCGGAATCACCTGCCGGGCATGCCGGAACCACCTCTCAGATATGCCAGAACCACGTGCCAATGACCCCGGAAGCACATGCCGAGCACGCCGGAACCACCTGCTCGACTCGCCAGAACCACCTGCCGGACACGCAAAAATCACCTGCCGGCTACACCACAACCAGTTGGGGAACACTTCGGAATCACCTGCCGGGCTTGCTGGAACCACCTGCCGGTCATGCCAAAATCACCTGCCAACTACGCCAGTACCACTTGGCGGACACTCCGGAATCATCTGCCGGACATGCCGGAACCAGCTCTTAGACACACCAGAAGCACGTGCCGGAGACGCCGGAAGCACCTGCCGAGCATGCCGGAGCCACCTGCTCAACTCGTCAGAAACACCTGCCGGACACGCCAAAATCACCTGCCGGGTATGCCAGAACCACCTGGCGGACACTCCGAAATCACCGTTCGCGCATGCCGGAACCACCTCTCAGACGTGCCGGAAGCACGTGCCGGACACGCCGGAAACAACTACCGGACAGACCGGAACCACCTGCCAAGAACGCCGGAGCCACCTGTTCGACTCGCTGGAACCACCTGCCGGACAGCCCAATATCAACTGATGGCTATGCCAGAACCACCTGGGGGACAGTCCGGGATCACCTGCCAGCCGTGGAGGAACCACCTCTCAGACGTACCAGAACCACCTGCCAGAGAAGCTGGAAACACGTACTGGACAGACTGGAACCACGTGACGGCCATGCCTGAACCACCTGCCGAGCACGGCGGAACCACCTGCCGGACACGCCTAAATCACCTGCGGGCTACGCCAGAACCACTTGGACGACTCTCCGAAATGACCTGCCGGGCATGTTGGAACCACCTCTCAGACGTGCCAGAAGCACGTGGCGGACAGTCCGGAATCACCTGTTGGGCATACGCAACCACCTCTGACACGTACCAGAACCACGTGCCGTGCACGCCGGAACCACCTACCGGACAGACCGGAATCAACTTTTGGGCATGCCGGAACCACCAGTCAGATGTGCCAGAAACACGTGCCGGAGACGCCAGAAGCACCTGCCCGCTACACCAGCACCACTTCGGGGACAAGCCGGAATCACGTGAGGGGCATGCCGGCACAGCCTCTCAGACTGAACCTCGTGCCGGACACCACAGAACCACCTGCCGGACAGACCGGAACCACCTGCCGGACACGCCGGAACCACCGGCTCGACCCGCCGGAACGACCGCTGGACATGCAAAATCACCTGCCGGCTACGCCACAAACACTTGGCGAACACTCCGGAATCACCTGCCGGGCATGCCGGAACCACCTCTCAGATATGCCAGAACCCCGTGCCAATGACCCCGGAAGCACCTGCCGAGCACGCCGGAACCACCTGCTCGACTCGCCAGAACCACCTGCCGGACACGCAAAAATCACCTGCCGGCTACGCCACAACCAGTTGGGGAACACTTCGGAATCACCTGCCGGGCTTGCTGGAACCACCTGCCGGTCATGCCAAAATCACCTGCCAACTACGCCAGTACCACTTGGCGGACACTGTGGAAACACCTGTCGGGCCGGCCGGAACCACATCTCAGACGTGCCAGAACCATGTGCATGAGATGCTGGAACCACACCCCGAACAGACGGAAAACACCTGCCAGACCCGTCTGAACAACCTGCCGAGCACGCCGGAGCCACCTGCTCGACTCGCCGGAACCACCTACCTGACATGCCCAAATCACCAGCCGGGTATGCCAGAACCACTTGGTGGACACTCCGGAATCATCTGCCGGACATGCCGGAACCAGCTCTCAGACACACCAGAACCACGTGCCGGAGACGCTGGAAGCACCTGCCGAGCATGCCGGAGCCACCTGCTCGACTCGCCAGAAACACCTGCCGGACACGCCAAAATCACCTGCCGGGTACGCCAGAACCACCTGGCGGACACTCCGAAACCACCTGTTGTGCACGCCGGAACAACCTCTCAGACGTGCCGGAAGCACGTGCCGGACACGCCGGAATCACCTACCGGACAGACCGGAACCACCTGCCGAGCACGCCGGAGCCACCTGTTCGACTCACTGGAACCACCTGCCGGACAGGCCAATATCAACTGCTGGCTATGCCAGAACCACCTGGGGGACGGTCCGGAATCACCTGCCAGCCATGGCGGAACCACCTCTCAGACGTACCACAACCACCTGCCGGAGAAGCTGGAAACACGTCCTGGACAGTCTGGAACCACCTGCCGGCCAAGCCTGAACCACCTGCCAAGCACAACGGAACAACCTGCCAGACACGCCAAAATCACCTGCGTGTTATGCCAGAACCACTTGGAGGACTCTCTGGGATGACCTGCCGGGCATGCCGGAACCACCTCTCAGACGTGCCAGAACCATGTGGCGGACAGTCCGGAATCACCTGTTGGGCATGCGCAACCACCTCTGAGACGTACCAGAACCACATGCCGTGCAGGCTGGAACCACCTACCGGACAGACCGGAATCACCTTTCGGGCATGCCGGAACCACCTGTCAGATGTGCCAGAAACACGTGCCGGAGACGCCGGAAGCACCTGCCAAGCACGTTGGAACCACCTGCTCATCTCGCCTGAACCACCTGCCAGACATGCCAAAATCACCTGCCGACTATGCCAGAACCACTTGGCGAACACTCCGGAATCACTTGCCGGGCATGCAGGAACCACCTCTCAGACATGCCAGAACCCCGTGCCAATGACCCCGGAAGCACCAGCCGAGCACGCCGGAACCACCTGCTCGACTCGCCAGAACCACCTGCCGATCACGCAAAAATCACCTGCCGGCTACGCCACAACCAGTTGGTGAACACTTTGGAATCACCTGCCAGGCTTGCTGGAACCACCTGCCAGTCATGCCAAAATCACCTGCCAACTACGCCAGAACCGCTTGGCGGACACTGCGGAAACACCTGTCGGGCCGGCTGGAACCACATCTCAGACGTGCCAGAAACGTGTTCATGAGATGCTGGAACCACACCCCGAACAGACGGATACCACCTGCCAGAACCGCCTGAACCACCTGCTGAGCACGCCGGAACCACCTGCTCGACTCACCGGTACCACCTCCCTGACACGCCAAAATCACCTGCTGGGTATGCCAGAACCACTTGGCGGACACTCCGGAATCATCTGCCGGACATGCCGGAACCAGCTCTCAGACACACCAGAACCAAGTGCCGGAGATGCCGGAAGCACCTGCCGAGCATGCCGGAGCCACCTGCTCGACTCGCCAGAAACACCTGCCGGACACGCCAAAATCACCTGCCGGGTATGCCAGAACCACCTGGCGGACACTACGGAATCACCTGCCGCGCATGCCGGAACCACCTCTCAGACGTGCCGGAAGCACGTGCCGGACACGCCGGAAACACCTACCGGACAGACCGGAACCACCTGCCAAGAACGCCGGAGCCACCTGTTCGACTCGCTGGAACCACCTGCCGGACAGGCCAATATCAACTGCTGGCTTTGCCAGAACCAGCTGGGGTACAGTCCGGGATCACCTGCCAGCCATGGCGGAACCACCTCTCAGACGTACCAGAACCACCTGCCGGAGAAGCTGGAAGCACGTCCTGGACAGAATGGAACCACGTGACGGCCATGCCTGAACCACCTGCCGAGCACGGCGGAACCACCTGCCGGACACGCCAAAATCACCTGCGGGCTACGCCAGAACCACTTGGACGACTCTCCGAAATGACCTGCCGGGCATGTTGGAACCACCTCTCAGACGTGCCAGAAGCACGTGGCGGACAGTCCGGAATCACCTGTTGGGCATACGCAACCACCTCTGACACGTACCAGAACCACGTGCCGTGCACGCCGGAACCACCTACCGGACAGACCGGAATCAACTTTTGGGCATGCCGGAACCACCAGTCAGATGTGCCAGAAACACGTGCCGGAGACGCCGGAAGCACCTGCCGAGCACGTCGCAACCACCTGCTCAACTCGCCTGAACCAGCTGCCGGACACGCCAAAATCACCTGCCCGCTACACCAGCACCACTTCGGGGACAAGCCGGAATCACGTGAGGGGCATGCCGGCACAGCCTCTCAGACTGAACCTCGTGCCGGACACCACAGAACCACCTGCCGGACAGACCGGAACCACCTGCCGGACACGCCGGAACCACCGGCTCGACCCGCCGGAATGACCGCTGGACATGCTAAATCACCTGCCGGCTACGCCGGAAACACTTGGCGAACACTCCGGAATCACCTGCCGGGCATGCCGGAACCACCTCTCAGATATGCCAGAACCACGTGCCAATGACCCCGGAAGCACCTGCCGAGCACGCCGGAACCACCTGCTTGACTCGCCAGAACCACCTGCCGGACACGCAAAAATCACCTGCCGGCTACGCCACAACCAGTTGGGGAACACTTCGGAATCACCTGCCGGGCTTGCTGGAACCACCTGCCGGTCATGCCAAAATCACCTGCCAACTACGCCAGTACCACTTGGCGGACACTGTGGAAACACCTGTCGGGCCGGCCGGAACCACATCTCAGACGTGCCAGAACCATGTGCATGAGATGCTGGAACCACACCCCGAACAGACGGAAAACACCTGCCAGACCCGTCTGAACAACCTGCCGAGCACGCCGGAGCCACCTGCTCGACTCGCCGGAACCACCTACCTGACATGCCCAAATCACCAGCCAGGTATGCCAGAACCACTTGGCGGACACTCCGGAATCATCTGCCGGACATGCCGGAACCAGCTCTCAGACACACCAGAACCACGTGCCGGAGACGCCGGAAGCAGCTGCCGAGCATGCCGGAGCCACCTGCTCGACTCGCCAGAAACACCTGCCGGACACGCCAAAATCACCTGCCGGGTAAGCCAGAACCACCTGGCGGACACTCCGAAACCACCTGTCGCGCATGCCGGAACCACCTCTCAGACGTGCCGGAAGCACGTGCCGGACACGCCGGAATCACCTACCGGACAGACCGGAACCACCTGCCAAGAACGCCGGAGCCACCTGTTCGACTCGCTGGAACCACCTGCCGGACAGGCCAATATCAACTGCTGGCTATGCCAGAACCACCTGGGGGACGGTCCGGAATCACCTGCCAGCCATGGCGGAACCACCTCTCAGACATACCAGAACCACCTGCCGGAGAAGCTGGAAACACGTCCCGGACAGTCTGGAACCACCTGCCGGCCAAGCCTGAACCACCTGCCAAGCACAACGGAACAACCTGCCAGACACGCCAAAATCACCTGCGTGTTATGCCAGAACCACTTGGAGGACTCTCTGGGATGACCTGCCGGGCATGCCGGAACCACCTCTCAGACGTGCCAGAACCATGTGGCGGACAGTCCGGAATCACCTGTTGGGCATGCGCAACCACCTCTGAGACGTACCAGAACCACAGGCCGTGCAGGGTGGAACCACCTACCGGACAGACCGGAATCACCTTTCGGGCATGCCGGAACCACCTGTCAGATGTGCCAGAAACACGTGCCGGAGACGCCGGAAGCACCTGCCAAGCACGTTGGAACCACCTGCTCAACTCGCCTGAACCACCTGCCGGACATGCCAAAATCACCTGCCGACTATGCCAGAACCACTTGGCGAACACTCCGGAATCACTTGCCGGGCATGCAGGAACCACCTCTCAGACATGCCAGAACCCCGTGCCAATGGCCCCGGAAGCACCAGCCGAGCACGCCGGAACCACCTGCTCGACTCGCCAGAACCACCTGCCGATCACGCAAAAATCACCTGCCGGCTACGCCACAACCAGTTGGTGAACACTTTGGAATCACCTGCCAGGCTTGCTGGAACCACCTGCCAGTCATGCCAAAATCACCTGCCAACTACGCCAGAACCGCTTGGCGGACACTGCGGAAACACCTGTCGGGCCGGCTGGAACCACATCTCAGACGTGCCAGAAACGTGTTCATGAGATGCTGGAACCACACCCCGAACAGACGGATACCACCTGCCAGAACCGCCTGAACCACCTGCTGAGCACGCCGGAACCACCTGCTCGACTCACCGGTACCACCTCCCTGACACGCCAAAATCACCTGCTGGGTATGCCAGAACCACTTGGCGGACACTCCGGAATCATCTGCCGGACATGCCGGAACCAGCTCTCAGACACACCAGAACCAAGTGCCGGAGACGCCGGAAACACCTGCCGAGCATGCCGGAGCCACCTGCTCGACTCGCCAGAAACACCTGCCGGACACGCCAAAATCACCTGCCGGGTATGCCAGAACCACCTGGCGGACACTACGGAATCACCTGCCGCGCATGCCAGAACCACCTCTCAGACGTGCCGGAAGCACGTGCCGGACACGCCGGAAACACCTACCGGACAGACCGGAACCACCTGCCAAGAACGCCGGAGCCACCTGTTCGACTCGCTGGAACCACCTGCCGGACAGGCCAATATCAACTGCTGGCTATGCCAGAACCACCTGGGGGACAGTCCGGGATCACCTGCCAGCCATGGCGGAACCACCTCTCAGACGTACCAGAACCACCTGCCGGAGAAGCTGGAAACACGTCCTGGACAGACTGGAACCACGTGACGGCCATGCCTGAACCACCTGCCGAGCACGGCGGAACCACCTGCCGGACACGCCAAAATCACCTGCGGGCTACGCCAGAACCACTTGGACGACTCTCCGAAATGACCTGCCGGGCATGTTGGAACCACCTCTCAGACGTGCCAGAAGCACGTGGCGGACTGTCCGGAATCACCTGTTGGGCATACGCAACCACCTCTGACACGTACCAGAACCACGTGCCGTGCACGCCAGAACCACCTACCGGACAGACCGGAATCAACATTTGGGCATGCCGGAACCACCAGTCAGATGTGCCAGAAACACGTGCCGGAGACGCCGGAAGCACCTGCCAAGCACGTTGGAACCACCTGCTCAACTCGCCTGAACCACCTGCCGGACATGCCAAAATCACCTGCCGACTATGCCAGAACCACTTGGCGAACACTCCGGAATCACTTGCCGGGCATGCAGGAACCACCTCTCAGACATGCCAGAACCCCGTGCCAATGACCCCGGAAGCACCAGCCGAGCACGCCGGAACCACCTGCTCGACTCGCCAGAACCACCTGCCGATCACGCAAAAATCACCTGCCGGCTACGCCACAACCAGTTGGTGAACACTTTGGAATCACCTGCCAGTCATGCCAAAATCACCTGCCAACTACGACAGAACAACTTGGCGGACACTGCGGAAACACCTGTCGGGCCGGCTGGAACCACATCTCAGACGTGCCAGAAACGTGTTCATGAGATGCTGGAACCACACCCCGAACAGACGGATACCACCTGCCAGAACCGCCTGAACCACCTGCTGAGCACGCAGGAACCACCTGCTCGACTCACCGGTACCACCTCCCTGACACGCCAAAATCACCTGCCGGGTATGCCAGAACCACCTGGCGGACACTACGGAATCACCTGCCGCGCATGCCGGAACCACCTCTCAGACGTGCCAGAAGCACGTGCCAGACACGCCGGAAACACATACCGGACAGACCGGAACCACCTGCCAAGAACGCCGGAGAGACCTGTTCGACTCGCTGGAACCACCTGCCGGACTGGCCAATATCAACTGCTGGCTATGCCAGAACCACATGGGGGACAGTCCGGGATCACCTGCCAGCCATGGCGGAACCACCTCTCAGACGTACCAGAACCACCTGCCGGAGAAGCTGGAAACACGTCCTGGACAGACTGGAACCACGTGACGGCCATGCCTGAACCACCTGCCGAGCTCGGCGGAACCACCTGCCGGACACGCCAAAATCACCTGCGGGCTACGCCAGAATCACTTGGACGACTGTCCGAAATGACCTGCCGGGCATGTTGGAACCACCTCTCAGAC
This sequence comes from Equus caballus, assembly GCF_041296265.1. Classification (NCBI taxonomy): domain Eukaryota; kingdom Metazoa; phylum Chordata; class Mammalia; order Perissodactyla; family Equidae; genus Equus; species Equus caballus. The sequence goes on from NW_027222045.1 coordinate 32,656, forward strand.
GTGCCAGAAGCACGTGGCGGACAGTCCGGAATCACCTGTTGGGCATACGCAACCACCTCTGACACGTACCAGAACCACGTGCCGTGCACGCCGGAACCACCTACCGGACAGACCGAAATCAACTTTTGGGCATGCCGGAACCACCAGTCAGATGTGCCAGAAACACGTGCCGGAGACGCCGGAAGCACCTGCCGAGCACGTCGCAACCACCTGCTCAACTCGCCTGAACCACCTGCCGGACACGCCAAAATCACCTGCCCGCTACACCAGCACCACTTCGGGGACAAGCCGGAATCACGTGAGGGGCATGCCGGCACAGCCTCTCAGACTGAACCTCGTGCCGGACACCACAGAACCACCTGCCGGACAGACCGGAACCACCTGCCGGACACGCCGGAACCACCAGCTCGACCCGCCGGAACGACCGCTGGACATGCAAAATCACCTGCCGGCTACGCCGGAAACACTTGGCGAACACTCCGGAATCACCTGCCGGGCTTGCTGGAACCACCTGCCGGTCATGCCAAAATCACCTGCCAACTACGCCAGTACCACTTGGCGGACACTGTGGAAACACCTGTCGGGCCGGCCGGAACCACATCTCAGACGTGCCAGAACCATGTGCATGAGATGCTGGAACCACACCCCGAACAGACGGAAAACACCTGCCAGACCCGTCTGAACAACCTGCCGAGCACACCGGAGCCACCTGCTCGACTCGCCGGAACCACCTACCTGACATGCCCAAATCACCAGCCGGGTATGCCAGAACCACTTGGCGGACACTCCGGAATCATCTGCCGGACATGCCGGAACCAGCTCTCAGACACACCAGAACCACGTGCCGGAGACGCCGGAAGCACCTGCCGAGCATGCCGGAGCCACCTGCTCGACTCGCCAGAAACACCTGCCGGACACGCCAAAATCACCTGCCGGGTACGCCAGAACCACCTGGCGGACACTCCGAAACCACCTGTCACGCATGCTGGAACCACCTCTCAGACGTGCCGGAAGCACGTGCCGGACACGCCGGAATCACCTACCGGACAGACCGGAACCACCTGCCGAGCACGCCGGAGCCACCTGTTCGACTCGCTGGAACCACCTGCCGGACAGGCCAATATCAACTGCTGGCTATGCCAGAACCACCTGGGGGACGGTCCGGAATCACCTGCCAGCCATGGCGGAACCACCTCTCAGACGTACCACAACCACCTGCCGGAGAAGCTGGAAACACGTCCTGGACAGTCTGGAACCACCTGTCGGCAAAGCCTGAACCACCTGCCAAGCACAACGGAACAACCTGCCAGACACGCCAAAATCACCTGCGTGTTATGCCAGAACCACTTGGAGGACTCTCTGGGATGACCTGCCGGGCATGCCGGAACCACCTCTCAGACGTGCCAGAACCATGTGGTGGACAGTCCGGAATCACCTGTTGGGCATGCGCAACCACCTCTGAGACGTACCAGAACCACATGCCGTGCAGGCCGGAACCACCTACCGGACACACCGGAATCACCTTTCGGGCATGCCGGAACCACCTGTCAGATGTGCCAGAAACACGTGCCGGAGACGCCGGAAGCACCTGCCAAGCACGTTGGAACCACCTGCTCAACTCGCCTGAACCACCTGCCGGACATGCCAAAATCACCTGCCGACTATGCCAGAACCACTTGGCGAACACTCCGGAATCACTTGCCGGGCATGCAGGAACCACCTCTCAGACATGCCAGAACCCCGTGCCAATGACCCCGGAAGCACCAGCCGAGCACGCCGGAACCACCTGCTCGACTCGCCAGAACCACCTGCCGATCACGCAAAAATCACCTGCCGGCTACGCCACAACCAGTTGGTGAACACTTTGGAATCACCTGCCAGGCTTGCTGGAACCACCTGCCAGTCATGCCAAAATCACCTGCCAACTACGCCAGAACCACTTGGCGGACACTGCGGAAACACCTGTCGGGCCGGCTGGAACCACATCTCAGACGTGCCAGAAACGTGTTCATGAGATGCTGGAACCACACCCCGAACAGACGGATACCACCTGCCAGAACCGCCTGAACCACCTGCTGAGCACGCCGGAACCACCTGCTCGACTCACCGGTACCACCTCCCTGACACGCCAAAATCACCTGCTGGGTATGCCAGAACCACTTGGCGGACACTCCGGAATCATCTGCCGGACATGCCGGAACCAGCTCTCAGACACACCAGAACCAAGTGCCGGAGACGCCGGAAGCACCTGCCGAGCATGCCGGAGCCACCTGCTCGACTCGCCAGAAACACCTGCCGGACACGCCAAAATCACCTGCCGGGTATGCCAGAACCACCTGGCGGACACTACGGAATCACCTGCCGCGCATGCCAGAACCACCTCACAGGCGTGCCGGAAGCACGTGCCAGACACGCCGGAAACACCTACCGGACAGACCGGAACCACCTGCCAAGAACGCCGGAGCCACCTGTTCGACTCGCTGGAACCACCTGCCGGACAGGCCAATATCAACTGCTGGCTATGCCAGAACCACCTGGGGGACAGTCCGGGATCACCTGCCAGCCATGGCGGAACCACCTCTCAGACGTACCAGAACCACCTGCCGGAGAAGCTGGAAACACGTCCTGGACAGACTGGAACCACGTGACGGCCATGCCTGAACCACCTGCCGAGCACGGCGGAACCACCTGCCGGACACGCCAAAATCATCTGCCGGCTACGCCAGAACCACTTGGACGACTCTCCGAAATGACCTGCCGGGCATGTTGGAACCACCTCTCAGACGTGCCAGAAGCACGTGGCGGACTGTCCGGAATCACCTGTTGGGCATACGCAACCACCTCTGACACGTACCAGAACCACATGCCGTGCACGCCGGAACCACCTACCGGACAGACCGGAATCAACTTTTGGGCATGCCGGAACCACCAGTCAGATGTGCCAGAAACACGTGCCGGAGACGCCGGAAGCACCTGCCGAGCACGTCGCAACCACCTGCTCAACTCGCCTGAACCAGCTGCCGGACACGCCAAAATCACCTGCCCGCTACACCAGCACCACTTCGGGGACAAGCCGGAATCACGTGAGGGGCATGCCGGCACAGCCTCTCAGACTGAACCTCGTGCCAGACACCACAGAACCACCTGCCGGACAGACCGGAACCACCTGCCGGACACGCCGGAACCACCGGCTCGACCCGCCGGAACGACCGCTGGACATGCAAAATCACCTGCCGGCTACGCCGGAAACACTTGGCGAACACTCCGGAATCACCTGCCGGGCATGCCGGAACCACCTCTCAGATATGCCAGAACCACGTGCCAATGACCCCGGAAGCACCTGCCGAGCACGCCGGAACCACCTGCTCGACTCGCCAGAACCACCTGCCAGACATGCAAAAATCACCTGCCGGCTACGCCACAACCAGTTGGGGAACACTTCGGAATCACCTGCCGGGCTTGCTGGAACCACCTGCCGGTCATGCCAAAATCACCTGCCAACTACGCCAGTACCACTTGGCGGACACTGTGGAAACACCTGTCGGGCCGGCCGGAACCACATCTCAGACGTGCCAGAACCATGTTCATGAGATGCTGGAACCACACCCCGAACAGACGGAAAACACCTGCCAGACTCGTCTGAACAACCTGCCGAGCACGCCGGAGCCACCTGCTCGACTCGCCGGAACCACCTACCTGACATGCCCAAATCACCAGCCGGGTATGCCAGAACCACTTGGCGGACACTCCGGAATCATCTGCCGGACATGCCGGAACCAGCTCTCAGACACACCAGAACCACGTGCCGGAGACGCCGGAAGCAGCTGCCGAGCATGCCGGAGCCACCTGCTCGACTCGCCAGAAACACCTGCCGGACACGCCAAAATCACCTGCCGGGTACGCCAGAACCACCTGGCGGACACTCCGAAACCACCTGTCGCGCATGCCGGAACCACCTCTCAGACGTGCCGGAAGCACGTGCCGGACACGCCGGAATCACCTACCGGACAGACCGGAACCACCTGCCGAGCACGCCGGAGCCACCTGTTCGACTCGCTGGAACCACCTGCCGGACAGGCCAATATCAACTGCTGGCTATGCCAGAACCACCTGGGGGACGGTCCGGAATCACCTGCCAGCCATGGCGGAACCACCTCTCAGACGTACCAGAACCACCTGCCGGAGAAGCTGGAAACACGTCCTGGACAGTCTGGAACCACCTGCCGGCCAAGCCTGAACCACCTGCCAAGCACAACGGAACAACCTGCCAGACACGCCAAAATCACCTGCGTGTTATGCCAGAACCACTTGGAGGACTCTCTGGGATGACCTGCCGGGCATGCCAGAACCACCTCTCAGACGTGCCAGAACCATGTGGCGGACAGTCCGGAATCACCTGTTGGGCATGCGCAACCACCTCTGAGACGTACCAGAACCACATGCCGTGCAGGCTGGAACCACCTACCGCACAGACCGGAATCACCTTTCGGGCATGCCGGAACCACCTGTCAGATGTGCCAGAAACACGTGCCGGAGACGCCGGAAGCACCTGCCAAGCACGTTGGAACCACCTGCTCAACTCGCCTGAACCACCTGCCGGACATGCCAAAATCACCTGCCGACTATGCCAGAACCACTTGGCGAACACTCCGGAATCACTTGCCGGGCATGCAGGAACCACCTCTCAGACATGCCAGAACCCCGTGCCAATGACCCCGGAAGCACCAGCCGAGCACGCCGGAACCACCTGCTCGACTCGCCAGAACCACCTGCCGATCACGCAAAAATCACCTGCCGGCTACGCCACAACCAGTTGGTGAACACTTTGGAATCACCTGCCAGTCATGCCAAAATCACCTGCCAACTACGCCAGAACCGCTTGGCGGACACTGCGGAAACACCTGTCGGGCCGGCTGGAACCACATCTCAGATGTGCCAGAAACGTGTTCATGAGATGCTGGAACCACACCCCGAACAGACGGATACCACCTGCCAGAACCGCCTGAACCACCTGCTCAGCACGCCGGAACCACCTGCTCGACTCACCGGTACCACCTCCCTGACACGCCAAAATCACCTGCTGGGTATGCCAGAACCACTTGGCGGACACTCCGGAATCATCTGCCGGACATGCCGGAACCAGCTCTCAGACACACCAGAACCAAGTGCCGGAGACGCCGGAAGCACCTGCCGAGCATGCCGGAGCCACCTGCTCGACTCGCCAGAAACACCTGCCGGACACGCCAAAATCACCTGCCGGGTATGCCAGAACCACCTGGCGGACACTACGGAATCACCTGCCGCGCATGCCAGAACCACCTCACAGGCGTGCCGGAAGCACGTGCCAGACACGCCGGAAACACCTACCGGACAGACCGGAACCACCTGCCAAGAACGCCGGAGCCACCTGTTCGACTCGCTGGAACCACCTGCCGGACAGGCCAATATCAACTGCTGGCTATGCCAGAACCACCTGGGGGACAGTCCGGGATCACCTGCCAGCCATGGCGGAACCACCTCTCAGACGTACCAGAACCACCTGCCGGAGAAGCTGGAAACACGTCCTGGACAGACTGGAACCACGTGACGGCCATGCCTGAACCACCTGCCGAGCACGGCGGAACCACCTGCCGGACACGCCAAAATCATCTGCCGGCTACGCCAGAACCACTTGGACGACTCTCCGAAATGACCTGCCGGGCATGTTGGAACCACCTCTCAGACGTGCCAGAAGCACGTGGCGGACTGTCCGGAATCACCTGTTGGGCATACGCAACCACCTCTGACACGTACCAGAACCACATGCCGTGCACGCCGGAACCACCTACCGGACAGACCGGAATCAACTTTTGGGCATGCCGGAACCACCAGTCAGATGTGCCAGAAACACGTGCCGGACACGCCGGAATCACCTACCGGACAGACCGGAACCACCTGCCGAGCACGCCGGAGCCACCTGTTCGACTCGCTGGAACCACCTGCCGGACAGGCCAATATCAACTGCTGGCTATGCCAGAACCACCTGGGGGACGGTCCGGAATCACCTGCCAGCCATGGCGGAACCACCTCTCAGACGTACCAGAACCACCTGCCGGAGAAGCTGGAAACAGGTCCTGGACAGTCTGGAACCACCTGCCGGCCAAGCCTGAACCACCTGCCAAGCACAACGGAACAACCTGCCAGACACGCCAAAATCACCTGCGTGTTATGCCAGAACCACTTGGAGGACTCTCTGGGATGACCTGCCGGGCATGCCAGAACCACCTCTCAGACGTGCCAGAACCATGTGGCGGACAGTCCGGAATCACCTGTTGGGCATGCGCAACCACCTCTGAGACGTACCAGAACCACATGCCGTGCAGGCTGGAACCACCTACCGCACAGACCGGAATCACCATTCGGGCATGCCGGAACCACCTGTCAGATGTGCCAGAAACACGTGCCGGAGACGCCGGAAGCACCTGCCAAGCACGTTGGAACCACCTGCTCAACTCGCCTGAACCACCTGCCGGACATGCCAAAATCACCTGCCGACTATGCCAGAACCACTTGGCGAACACTCCGGAATCACTTGCCGGGCATGCAGGAACCACCTCTCAGACATGCCAGAACCCCGTGCCAATGACCCCGGAAGCACCAGCCGAGCACGCCGGAACCACCTGCTCGACTCGCCAGAACCACCTGCCGATCACGCAAAAATCACCTGCCGGCTACGCCACAACCAGTTGGTGAACACTTTGGAATCACCTGCCAGTCATGCCAAAATCACCTGCCAACTACGCCAGAACCGCTTGGCGGACACTGCGGAAACACCTGTCGGGCCGGCTGGAACCACATCTCAGATGTGCCAGAAACGTGTTCATGAGATGCTGGAACCACACCCCGAACAGACGGATACCACCTGCCAGAACCGCCTGAACCACCTGCTCAGCACGCCGGAACCACCTGCTCGACTCACCGGTACCACCTCCCTGACACGCCAAAATCACCTGCTGGGTATGCCAGAACCACTTGGCGGACACTCCGGAATCATCTGCCGGACATGCCGGAACCAGCTCTCAGACACACCAGAACCAAGTGCCGGAGACGCCGGAAGCACCTGCCGAGCATGCCGGAGCCACCTGCTCGACTCGCCAGAAACACCTGCCGGACACGCCAAAATCACCTGCCGGGTATGCCAGAACCACCTGGCGGACACTACGGAATCACCTGCCGCGCATGCCAGAACCACCTCACAGACGTGCCGGAAGCACGTGCCAGACACGCCGGAAACACCTACCGGACAGACCGGAACCACCTGCCAAGAACGCCGGAGCCACCTGTTCGACTCGCTGGAACCACCTGCCGGACAGGCCAAAATCACCTGCGTGTTATGCCAGAACCACTTGGAGGACTCTCTGGGATGACCTGCCGGGCATGCCGGAACCACCTCTCAGACGTGCCAGAACCATGTGGCGGACAGTCCGGAATCACCTGTTGGGCATGCGCAACCACCTCTGAGACGTACCAGAACCACATGCCGTGCAGGCCGGAACCACCTACCGGACACACCGGAATCACCTTTCGGGCATGCCGGAACCACCTGTCAGATGTGCCAGAAACACGTGCCGGAGACGCCGGAAGCACCTGCCAAGCACGTTGGAACCACCTGCTCAACTCGCCTGAACCACCTGCCGGACATGCCAAAATCACCTGCCGACTATGCCAGAACCACTTGGCGAACACTCCGGAATCACTTGCCGGGCATGCAGGAACCACCTCTCAGACATGCCAGAACCCCGTGCCAATGACCCCGGAAGCACCAGCCGAGCACGCCGGAACCACCTGCTCGACTCGCCAGAACCACCTGCCGATCACGCAAAAATCACCTGCCGGCTACGCCACAACCAGTTGGTGAACACTTTGGAATCACCTGCCAGGCTTGCTGGAACCACCTGCCAGTCATGCCAAAATCACCTGCCAACTACGCCAGAACCGCTTGGCGGACACTGCGGAAACACCTGTCGGGCCGGCTGGAACCACATCTCAGACGTGCCAGAAACGTGTTCATGAGATGCTGGAACCACACCCCGAACAGACGGATACCACCTGCCAGAACCGCCTGAACCACCTGCTGAGCACGCCGGAACCACCTGCTCGACTCACCGGTACCACCTCCCTGACACGCCAAAATCACCTGCTGGGTATGCCAGAACCACTTGGCGGACACTCCGGAATCATCTGCCGGACATGCCGGAACCAGCTCTCAGACACACCAGAACCAAGTGCCGGAGACGCCGGAAGCACCTGCCGAGCATGCCGGAGCCACCTGCTCGACTCGCCAGAAACACCTGCCGGACACGCCAAAATCACCTGCCGGGTATGCCAGAACCACCTGGCGGACACTACGGAATCACCTGCCGCGCATGCCGGAACCACCTCTCAGACGTGCCGGAAGCACGTGCCAGACACGCCGGAAACACCTACCGGACAGACCGGAACCACCTGCCAAGAACGCCGGAGCCACCTGTTCGACTCGCTGGAACCACCTGCCGGACAGGCCAATATCAACTGCTGGCTATGCCAGAACCACCTGGGGGACAGTCCGGGATCACCTGCCAGCCATGGCGGAACCACCTCTCAGACGTACCAGAACCACCTGCCGGAGAAGCTGGAAACACGTCCTGGACAGACTGGAACCACGTGACGGCCATGCCTGAACCACCTGCCGAGCACGGCGGAACCACCTGCCGGACACGCCAAAATCATCTGCCGGCTACGCCAGAACCACTTGGACGACTCTCCGAAATGACCTGCCGGGCATGTTGGAACCACCTCTCAGACGTGCCAGAAGCACGTGGCGGACTGTCCGGAATCACCTGTTGGGCATACGCAACCACCTCTGACACGTACCAGAACCACATGCCGTGCACGCCGGAACCACCTACCGGACAGACCGGAATCAACTTTTGGGCATGCCGGAACCACCAGTCAGATGTGCCAGAAACACGTGCCGGAGACGCCGGAAGCACCTGCCGAGCACGTCGCAACCACCTGCTCAACTCGCCTGAACCAGCTGCCGGACACGCCAAAATCACCTGCCCGCTACACCAGCACCACTTCGGGGACAAGCCGGAATCACGTGAGGGGCATGCCGGCACAGCCTCTCAGACTGAACCTCGTGCCGGACACCACAGAACCACCTGCCGGACAGACCGGAACCACCTGCCGGACACGCCGGAACCACCGGCTCGACCCGCCGGAACGACCGCTGGACATGCAAAATCACCTGCCGGCTACGCCGGAAACACTTGGCGAACACTCCGGAATCACCAGCCGGGCATGCCGGAACCACCTCTCAGATATGCCAGAACCACGTGCCAATGACCCCGGAAGCACCTGCCGAGCACGCCGGAACCACCTGCTCGACTCGCCAGAACCACCTGCCGGACACGCAAAAATCACCTGCCGGCTACGCCACAACCAGTTGGGGAACACTTCGGAATCACCTGCCGGGCTTGCTGGAACCACCTGCCGGTCATGCCAAAATCACCTGCCAACTACGCCAGTACCACTTGGCGGACACTGTGGAAACACCTGTCGGGCCGGCCGGAACCACATCTCAGACGTGCCAGAACCATGTTCATGAGATGCTGGAACCACACCCCGAACAGACGGAAAACACCTGCCAGACTCGTCTGAACAACCTGCCGAGCACGCCGGAGCCACCTGCTCGACTCGCCGGAACCACCTACCTGACATGCCCAAATCACCAGCCGGGTATGCCAGAACCACTTGGCGGACACTCCGGAATCATCTGCCGGACATGCCGGAACCAGCTCTCAAACACACCAGAACCACGTGCCGGAGACGCCGGAAGCACCTGCCGAGCATGCCGGAGCCACCTGCTCGACTCGCCAGAAACACCTGCCGGACACGCCAAAATCACCTGCCGGGTACGCCAGAACCACCTGGCGGACACTCCGAAACCACCTGTCGCGCATGCCGGAACCACCTCTCAGACGTGCCGGAAGCACGTGCCGGACACGCCGGAATCACCTACCGGACAGACCGGAACCACCTGCCGAGCACGCCGGAGCCACCTGTTCGACTCGCTGGAACCACCTGCCGGACAGGCCAATATCAACTGCTGGCTATGCCAGAACCACCTGGGGGACGGTCCGGAATCACCTGCCAGCCATGGCGGAACCACCTCTCAGACGTACCAGAACCACCTGCCGGAGAAGCTGGAAACACGTCCTGGACAGTCTGGAACCACCTGCCGGCCAAGCCTGAACCACCTGCCAAGCACAACGGAACAACCTGCCAGACACGCCAAAATCACCTGCGTGTTATGCCAGAACCACTTGGAGGACTCTCTGGGATGACCTGCCGGGCATGCCGGAACCACCTCTCAGACGTGCCAGAACCATGTGGCGGACAGTCCGGAATCACCTGTTGGGCATGCGCAACCACCTCTGAGACGTACCAGAACCACATGCCGTGCAGGCGGAAACCACCTACCGGACAGACCGGAATCACCTTTCGGGCATGCCGGAACCACCTGTCAGATGTGCCAGAAACACGTGCCGGAGACGCCGGAAGCACCTGCCGAGCACGTCGCAACCACCTGCTCAACTCGCCTGAACCACCTGCCGGACACGCCAAAATCACCTGCCCGCTACACCAGCACCACTTCGGGGACAAGCCGGAATCACGTGAGGGGCATGCCGGCACAGCCTCTCAGACTGAACCTCGTGCCGGACACCACAGAACCACCTGCCGGACAGACCGGAACCACCTGCCGGACACGCCGGAACCACCGGCTCGACCCGCCGGAACGACCGCTGGACATGCAAAATCACCTGCCGGCTACGCCGGAAACACTTGGCGAACACTCCGGAATCACCTGCCGTGCATGCCTGAACCACCTCTCAGATATGCCAGAACCACGTGCCAATGACCCCGGAAGCACCTGCCGAGCACGCCGGAACCACCTGCTCGACTCGCCAGAACCACCTGCCGGACACGCAAAAATCACCTGCCGGCTACGCCACAACCAGTTGGGGAACACTTCGGAATCACCTGCCGGGCTTGCTGGAACCACCTGCCGGTCATGCCAAAATCACCTGCCAACTACGCCAGTACCACTTGGCGGACACTGTGGAAACACCTGTCGGGCCGGCCGGAACCACATCTCAGACGTGCCAGAACCATGTGCATGAGATGCTGGAACCACACCCCGAACAGACGGAAAACACCTGCCAGACCCGTCTGAACAACCTGCCGAGCACGCCGGAGCCACCTGCTCGACTCGCCGGAACCACCTACCTGACATGCCCAAATCACCAGCCGGGTATGCCAGAACCACTTGGCGGACACTCCGGAATCATCTGCCGGACATGCCGGAACCAGCTCTCAGACACACCAGAACCACGTGCCGGAGACGCCGGAAGCAGCTGCCGAGCATGCCGGAGCCACCTGCTCGACTCGCCAGAGACACCTGCCGGACACGCCAAAATCACCTGCCGGGTACGCCAGAACCACCTGGCGGACACTCCGAAACCACCTGTCGCGCATGCCGGAACCACCTCTCAGACGTGCCGGAAGCACGTGCCGGACAAGCCGGACTCACGTACCGGACACACCGGAACCACCTGCCGAGCACGCCGGAGCCACCTGTTCGACTCGCTGGAACCACCTGCCGGACAGGCCAATATCAACTGCTGGCTATGCCGGAACCACCTGGGGGACGGTCCGGAATCACCTGCCAGCCATGGCGGAACCACCTCTCAGACGTACCAGAACCACCTGCCGGAGAAGCTGGAAACACGTCCTGGACAGTCTGGAACCACCTGCCGGCCAAGCCTGAACCACCTGCCAAGCACAACGGAACAACCTGCCAGACACGCCAAAATCACCTGCGTGTTATGCCAGAACCACTTGGAGGACTCTCTGGGATGACCTGCCGGGCATGCCGGAACCACCTCTCAGACGTGCCAGAACCATGTGGCGGACAGTCCGGAATCACCTGTTGGGCATGCGCAACCACCTCTGAGACGTACCAGAACCACATGCCGTGCAGGCTGGAACCACCTACCGGACAGACCGGAATCACCTTTCGGGCATGCCGGAACCACCTGTCAGATGTGCCAGAAACACGTGCCGGAGACGCCGGAAGCACCTGCCAAGCACGTTGGAACCACCTGCTCAACTCGCCTGAACCACCTGCCGGACATGCCAAAATCACCTGCCGACTATGCCAGAACCACTTGGCGAACACTCCGGAATCACTTGCCGGGCATGCAGGAACCACCTCTCAGACATGCCAGAACCCCGTGCCAATGACCCCGGAAGCACCAGCCGAGCACGCCGGAACCACCTGCTCGACTCGCCAGAACCACCTGCCGATCACGCAAAAATCACCTGCCGGCTACGCCACAACCAGTTGGTGAACACTTTGGAATCACCTGCCAGTCATGCCAAAATCACCTGCCAACTACGCCAGAACAACTTGGCGGACACTGCGGAAACACCTGTCGGGCCGGCTGGAACCACATCTCAGACGTGCCAGAAACGTGTTCATGAGATGCTGGAACCACACCCCGAACAGACGGATACCACCTGCCAGAACCGCCTGAACCACCTGCAGAGCACGCCGGAACCACCTGCTCGACTCACCGGTACCACCTCCCTGACACGCCAAAATCACCTGCCGGGTATGCCAGAACCACCTGTCGGACACTACGGAATCACCTGCCGCGCATGCCGGAACCACCTCTCAGACGTGCCGGAAGCACGTGCCAGACACGCCGGAAACACATACCGGACAGACTGGAACCACCTGCCAAGAACGCCGGAGCCACCTGTTCGACTCGCTGGAACCACCTGCCGGACAGGCCAATATCAACTGCTGGCTATGCCAGAACCACATGGGGGACAGTCCGGGATCACCTGCCAGCCATGGCGGAACCACCTCTCAGACGTACCAGAACCACCTGCCGGAGAAGCTGGAAACACGTCCTGGACAGACTGGAACCACGTGACGGCCATGCCTGAACCACCTGCCGAGCTCGGCGGAACCACCTGCCGGACACGCCAAAATCACCTGCGGGCTACGCCAGAAACACTTGGACGACTCTCCTAAATGACCTGCCGGGCATGTTGGAACCACCTCTCAGACGTGCCAGAAGCACGTGGCGGACAGTCCGGAATCACCTGTTGGGCATACGCAACCACCTCTGACACGTACCAGAACCACGTGCCGTGCACGCCGGAACCACCTACCGGACAGACCGGAATCAACTTTTGGGCATGCCGGAACCACCAGTCAGATGTGCCAGAAACACGTGCCGGAGACGCCGGAAGCACCTGCCGAGCACATCGCAACCACCTGCTCAACTCGCCTGAACCACCTGCCGGACACGCCAAAATCACCTGCCCGCTACACCAGCACCACTTCGGGGACAAGCCGGAATCACGTGAGGGGCATGCCGGCACAGCCTCTCAGACTGAACCTCGTGCCGGACACCACAGAACCACCTGCCGGACAGACCGGAACCACCTGCCGGACACGCCGGAACCACCGGCTCGACCCGCCGGAACGACCGCTGGACATGCAAAATCACCTGCCGGCTACGCCGGAAACACTTGGCGAACACTCCGGAATCACCTGCCGGGCATGCCGGAACCACCTCTCAGATATGCCAGAACCACGTGCCAATGACCCCGGAAGCACCTGCCGAGCACGCCGGAACCACCTGCTCGACTCGCCAGAACCACCTGCCGGACACGCAGAAATCACCTGCCGGCTACGCCACAACCAGTTGGGGAACACTTCGGAATCACCTGCCGGGCTTGCTGGAACCACCTGCCGGTCATGCCAAAATCACCTGCCAACTACGCCAGTACCACTTGGCGGACACTGTGGAAACACCTGTCGGGCCGGCCGGAACCACATCTCAGACGTGCCAGAACCATGTGCATGAGATGCTGGAACCACACCCCGAACAGACGGAAAACACCTGCCAGACCCGTCTGAACAACCTGCCGAGCACGCCGGAGCCACCTGCTCGACTCGCCGGAACCACCTACCTGACATGCCCAAATCACCAGCCGGGTATGCCAGAACCACTTGGCGGACACTCCGGAATCATCTGCCGGACATGCCGGAACCAGCTCTCAGACACACCAGAACCACGTGCCGGAGACGCCGGAAGCACCTGCCGAGCATGCCGGAGCCACCTGCTCGACTCGCCAGAAACACCTGCCGGACACGCCAAAATCACCTGCCGGGTACGCCAGAACCACCTGGCGGACACTCCGAAACCACCTGTCGCGCATGCCGGAACCACCTCTCAGACGTGCCGGAAGCACGTGCCAGACACGCCGGAATCACCTACCGGACAGACCGGAACCACCTGCCGAGCACGCCGGAGCCACCTGTTCGACTCGCTGGAACCACCTGCCGGACAGGCCAATATCAACTGCTGGCTATGCCAGAACCACCTGGGGGACGGTCCGGAATCACCTGCCAGCCATGGCGGAACCACCTCTCAGACGTACCAGAACCACCTGCCGGAGAAGCTGGAAACACGTCCTGGACAGTCTGGAACCACCTGCCGGCCAAGCCTGAACCACCTGCCAAGCACAACGGAACAACCTGCCAGACATGCCAAAATCACCTGCGTGTTATGCCAGAACCACTTGGAGGACTCTCTGGGATGACCTGCCGGGCATGCCGGAACCACCTCTCAGACGTGCCAGAACCATGTGGCGGACAGTCCGGAATCACCTGTTGGGCATGCGCAACCACCTCTGAGACGTACCAGAACCACATGCCGTGCAGGCTGGAACCACCTACCGGACACACCGGAATCACCTTTCGGGCATGCCGGAACCACCTGTCAGATGTGCCAGAAACACGTGCCGGAGACGCCGGAAGCACCTGCCAAGCACGTTGGAACCACCTGCTCAACTCGCCTGAACCACCTGCCGGACATGCCAAAATCACCTGCCGACTATGCCAGAACCACTTGGCGAACACTCCGGAATCACTTGCCGGGCATGCAGGAACCACCTCTCAGACATGCCAGAACCCCGTGCCAATGACCCCGGAAGCACCAGCCGAGCACGCCGGAACCACCTGCTCGACTCGCAAGAACCACCTGCCGATCACGCAAAAATCACCTGCCGGCTACGCCACAACCAGTTGGTGAACACTTTGGAATCACCTGCCAGGCTTGCTGGAACCACCTGCCAGTCATGCCAAAATCACCTGCCAACTACGCCAGAACCGCTTGGCGGACACTGCGGAAACACCTGTCGGGCCGGCTGGAACCACATCTCAGACGTGCCAGAAACGTGTTCATGAGATGCTGGAACCACACCCCGAACAGACGGATACCACCTGCCAGAACCGCCTGAACCACCTGCTGAGCACCCCGGAACCACCTGCTCGACTCACCGGTACCACCTCCCTGACACGCCAAAATCACCTGCTGGGTATGCCAGAACCACTTGGCGGACACTCCGGAATCATCTGCCGGACATGCCGGAACCAGCTCTCAGACACACCAGAACCAAGTGCCGGAGACGCCGGAAGCACCTGCCGAGCATGCCGGAGCCACCTGCTCGACTCGCAAGAAACACCTGCCGGACACGCCAAAATCACCTGCCGGGTATGCCAGAACCACCTGGCGGACACTACGGAATCACCTGCCGCGCATGCCGGAACCACCTCTCAGACGTGCCGGAAGCACGTGCCGGACACGCCGGAAACACCTACCGGGCAGACCGGAACCACCTGCCAAGAACGCCGGAGCCACCTGTTCGACTCGCTGGAACCACCTGCCGGACAGGCCAATATCAAATGCTGGCTATGCCAGAACCACCTGGGGGACAGTCCGGGATCACCTGCCAGCCATGGCGGAACCACCTCTCAGACGTACCAGAACCACCTGCCGGAGAAGCTGGAAACACGTCCTGGACAGACTGGAACCACGTGACGGCCATGCCTGAACCACCTGCCGAGCACGGCGGAACCACCTGCCGGACACGCCAAAATCACCTGCGGGCTACGCCAGAACCACTTGGGCGACTCTCCGAAATGACCTGCCGGGCATGTTGGAACCACCTCGCAGATGTGCCAGAAGCACGTGGCGGACAGTCCGGAATCACCTGTTGGGCATACGCAACCACCTCTGACACGTACCAGAACCACGTGCCGTGCACGCCGGAACCACCTACCGGACAGACCGGAATCAACTTTGGGCATGCCGGAACCACCAGTCAGATGTGCCAGAAACACGTGCCGGAGACGCCGGAAGCACCTGCCGAGCACGTCGCAACCACCTGCTCAACTCGCCTGAACCACCTGCCGGACACGCAGAAATCACCTGCCGGCTACGCCACAACCAGTTGGGGAACACTTCGGAATCACCTGCCGGGCTTGCTGGAACCACCTGCCGGTCATGCCAAAATCACCTGCCAACTACGCCAGTACCACTTGGCGGACACTGTGGAAACACCTGTCAGGCCAGCCGGAACCACATCTCAGACGTGCCAGAACCATGTGCATGAGATGCTGGAACCACACCCCGAACAGACGGAAAACACCTGCCAGACCAGTCTGAACAACCTGCCGAGCACGCCGGAGCCACCTGCTCGACCCGCCGGAACCACCTACCTGACATGCCCAAATCACCAGCCGGATATGCCAGAACAACTTGGCGGACACTCCGGAATCATCTGCCGGACATGCCGGAACCAGCTCTCAGACACACCAGAACCACGTGCCGGAGACGCCGGAAGCACCTGCCGAGCATGCCGGAGCCACCTGCTCGACTCGCCAGAAACACCTGCCGGACACGCCAAAATCACCTGCCGGGTACGCCAGAACCACCTGGCGGACACTCCGAAACCACCTGTCGCGCATGCCGGAACCACCTCTCAGACGTGCCGGAAGCACGTGCCGGACATGCCGGAATCACCTACCGGACAGACCGGAACCACCTGCCGAGCACGCCGGAGCCACCTGTTCGACTCGCTGAACCACCTGCCGGAGAGGCCAATATCAACTGCTGGCTATGCCAGAACCACCTGGGGGACGGTCCGGAATCACCTGCCAGCCATGGCGGAACCACCTCTCAGACGTACCAGAACCACCTGCCGGAGAAGCTGGAAACACGTCCTGGACAGTCTGGAACCACCTGCCGGCCAAGCCTGAACCACCTGCCAAGCACAACGGAACAACCTGCCAGACACGCCAAAATCACCTGCGTGTTATGCCAGAACCACTTGGAGGACTCTCTGGGATGACCTGCCGGGCATGCCGGAACCACCTCTCAGACGTGCCAGAACCATGTGGCGGACAGTCCGGAATCACCTGTTGGGCATGCACAACCACCTCTGAGACGTACCAGAACCACATGCCGTGCAGGCTGGAACCACCTACCGGACACACCGGAATCACCTTTCGGGCATGCCGGAACCACCTGTCAGATGTGCCAGAAACACGTGCTGGAGACGCCGGAAGCACCTGCCAAGCACGTTGGAACCACCTGCTCAACTCGCCTGAACCACCTGCCGGACATGCCAAAATCACCTGCCGACTACGCCAGAACCACTTGGCGAACACTCCAGAATCACTTGCCGGGCATGCAGGAACCACCTCTCAGACATGCCAGAACCCCGTGCCAATGACCCCGGAAGCACCAGCCGAGCACGCCGGAACCACCTGCTCGACTCGCCAGAACCACCTGCCGATCACGCAAAAATCACCTGCCGGCTACGCCACAACCAGTTGGTGAACACTTTGGAATCACCTGCCAGGCTTGCTGGAACCACCTGCCAGTCATGCCAAAATCACCTGCCAACTATGCCAGAACCGCTTGGCGGACACTGCGGAAACACCTGTCGGGCCGGCTGGAACCACATCTCAGACGTGCCAGAAACGTGTTCATGAGATGCTGGAACCACACCCCGAACAGACGGATACCACCTGCCAGAACCTCCTTAAACACCTGCTGAGCACGCCGGAACCACCTGCTCGACTCACCGGTACCACCTCCCTGACACGCCAAAATCACCTGCTGGGTATGCCAGAACCACTTGGCAGACACTCCGGAATCATCTGCCGGACATGCCGGAACCAGCTCTCAGACACACCAGAACCAAGTGCCGGAGACGCTGGAAGCACCTGCCGAGCAGGCCGGAGCCACCTGCTCGACTCTCCAGAAACACCAGCCGGACACGCCAAAATCACCTGCCGGGTATGCCAGAACCACCTGGCGGACTCTACGGAATCACCTGCCGCGCATGCCGGAACCACCTCTCAGACGTGCCGGAAGCACGTGCCAGACGCGCCAGAAAATCCCACCGGACACACCGGAACCACCAGCCAAGAACGCGGGAGCAACCTGTTCGACTCGCTGGAACCACCTGCCGGACAGGCCAATATCAACTGCTGACTATGCCAGAACCACGTGGGGGACCGTCCGGGATCACCTGCCAGCCATGGCGGAACCACCTCTCAGACGTACCAGAACCACCTGCCGGAGAAGCTGGAAACACGTCCTGGACAGACTGGAACCACGTGACGGCCATGCCTGAACCAACTGCCGAGCACGGCGGAACCACCTGCCGTACACGCCAAAATCACCCGCGGGCTACGCCAGAACCACTTGGACGACTCTCCGAAATGACCTGACGGGCATGTTGGAACCACCTCTCAGACGTGCCAGAAGCACGTGGCGGACAGTCCGGAATCACCTGTTGGGCATACGCAAGCACCTCTGAGACGTACCAGAACCACGTGCCATGCACGCCAGAACCACCTACCGGACAGACCGGAATCAACTTTTGGGCATGCCGGAACCACCAGTCAGATGTGCCAGAAACACGTGCCGGAGATGCCAGAAGCACCTGCCGAGCACGTCGCAACCACCTGCTCAACTCGCCTGAACCACCTGCCGGACACGCCAAAATCACCTGCCCGCTACACCAGCACCACTTCGGGGACAAGCCGGAATCACGTGAGGGGCATGCCGGCACAGCCTCTCAGACTGAACCTCGTGCCGGACACCACAGAACCACCTGCCGGACAGACCGGAACCACCTGCCGGACACGCCGGAACCACCGGCTCGACCCGCCGGAACGACCTGACGATCACGCAAAATTCACCTGCCGGCTACGCCACAACCAGTTGGTGAACACTTTGGAATCACCTGCCAGACTTGCTGGAACCACCTGCCAGTCATGCCAAAATCACCTGCCAACTACGCCAGAACCGCTTGTCGGACACTGCGGAAACACCTGTCGGGCCGGCTGGAACCACATCTCAGACGTGCCAGAAACGTGTTCAAGAGATGCTGGAACCACACCCCGAACAGACGGATACCACCTGCCAGAACCGCCTGAACCACCTGCTGAGCACGCCAGAACCACCTGCTCGACTCACCGGTACCACCTCCCTGACACGCCAAAATCACCTGCTGGGTATGCCAGAACCACTTGGCGGACACTCTGGAATCCTCGGCCGGACATGCCGGAACCAGCTCTCAGACACACCAGAACCAAGTGCAGGAGACGCCGGAATCACCTGCCGAGCATGCCGGAGCCACCTGCTCGACTCGCCAGAACACCTGCCGGACACTCCAAAATCACCTGCCGGGTACGCCAGAACCACCTGGCGGACACTCCGAAATCACCTGTCGCGCATGCCGGAACCACCTCTCAGACGTGCCGGAAGCACGTGCCGGACACGCCGGAATCACCTACCGGACAGACCGGAACAACCTGCCGAGCACGCAGGAGCCACCTGTTCGACTCGCTGGAACCACCTGCCGCACAGGCCAATATCAAGTGCTGGCTATGCCAGAACCACCTGGGGGACGGTCCAGAATCACCTGCCAGCCATGGCGGAACCACCTCTCAGACGTACCAGAACCACCTGCCGGAGAAGCTGGAAACAGGTCCTGGACAGTCTGGAACCACCTGCCGGCCAAGCCTGAACCACCTGCCAAGCACAACGGAACAACCTGCCAGACACGCCAAAATCACCTGCGTGTTATGCCAGAACCACTTGGAGGACTCTCTGGGATGACCTGCCGGGCATGCCGGAACCACCTCTCAGACGTGCCAGAACCATGTGGCGGACAGTCCGGAATCACCTTTTGGGCATGCGCAACCACCTCTGAGACGTACCAGAACCACATGCCGTGCAGGGTGGAACCACCTACCGGACAGACCGGAATCACCTTTCAGGCATGCCGGAACCACCAGTCAGATGTGCCAGAAACACGTGCCGGAGACGCCGGAAGCACCTGCCAAGCACGTTGGAACCACCTGCTCAACTCGCCTGAACCACCTGCCGGACATGCCAAAATCACCTGCCGACTATGCCAGAACCACTTGGCGAACACTCCGGAATCACTTGCCGGGCATGCAGGAACCACCTCTCAGACATGCCAGAACCCCGCGCCAATGACCCCGGAAGCACCAGCCGAGCACGCCGGAACCACCTGCTCGACTCGCCAGAACCACATGCCGATCACGCAGAAATCACCCCCCGGCTACGCCACAACCAGTTGGTGAACACTTTGGAATCACCTGCCAGGCTTGCTGGAACCACCTGCCAGTCATGCCAAAATCACCTGCCAACTACGCCAGAACCGCTTGGCGGACACTGCGGAAACACCTGTCGGGCCGGCTGGAACCACATCTCAGACGTGCCAGAAACGTGTTCATGAGATGTTGGAACCACACCCTGAACAGACGGATACCACCTGCCAGAACCGCCTGAACCACCTGCTGAGCACGCCGGAACCACCTGCTCGACTCACCGGTACCACCTCCCTGACACGCCAAAATCCCCTCTGGGTATGCCAGAACCACTTGGCGGACACTCCGGAATCATCTGCCGGACATGCCGGAACCAGCTCTCAGACACACCAGAACCAAGTGCCGGAGACGCCGGAAGCACCAGCGAGCATGCCGGAGCCACCTGCTCGACTCGCCAGAAACACCTGCCGGACACGCCAAAATCACCTGCTGGCTACGCCAGAACCACTTGGACGACTCTCCGAAATGACCTGCCGGGCATGTTGGAACCACCTCTCAGACGTGCCAGAAGCACGTGGCGGACAGTCCGGAATCACCTGTAGGGCATACGCAACAACCTCTGAGACGTACCAGAACCATGTGCCGTGCACGCCGGAACCACCTACCGGACAGACCGGAATCAACTTTTGGGCATGCCGGAACCACCAGTCAGATGTGCCAGAAACACGTGCCGGAGACGCCGGAAGCACCTGCCGAGCACGTCGCAACCCCCTGCTCAACTCGCCTGAACCACCTGCCGGACACGCCAAAATCACCTGCCCGCTACACCAGCACCACTTCGGGGACAAGCCGGAATCACGTGAGGGGCATGCCGGCACAGCCTCTCAGACTGAACCTCGTGCCGGACACCACAGAACCACCTGCCGGACAGACCGGAACCACCTGCCGGACACGCCGGAACCACCGGCTCGACCCGCCGGAACGACCGCTGGACATGCAAAATCACCTGCCGGCTACGCCACAAACACTTGGCGAACACTCCGGAATCACCTGCCGGGCATGCCGGAACCACCTCTCAGATATGCCAGAACCACGTGCCAATGACCCCGGAAGCACCTGCCGAGCACGCCGGAACCACCTGCTCGACTCGCCAGAACCACCTGCCGGACACGCAGAAATCACCTGCCGGCTACGCCACAACCAGTTGGGGAACACTTCGGAATCACCTGCCGGGCTTGCTGGAACCACCTGCCGGTCATGCCAAAATCACCTGCCAACTACGCCAGTACCACTTGGCGGACACTGTGGAAACACCTGTCAGGCCAGCCGGAACCACATCTCAGACGTGCCAGAACCATGTGCATGAGATGCTGGAACCACACCCCGAACAGACGGAAAACACCTGCCATACCCGTCTGAACAACCTGCCGAGCACGCCGGAGCCACCTGCTCGACTCGCCGGAACCACCTACCTGACATGCCCAAATCACCAGCCGGGTATGCCAGAACCACTTGGCGGACACTCCGGAATCATCTGCCGGACATGCCGGAACCAGCTCTCAGACACACCAGAACCACGTGCCGGAGACGCCGGAAGCACCTGCCGAGCATGCCGGAGCCACCTGCTCGACTCGCCAGAAACACCTGCCGGACACGCCAAAATCACCTGCCGGGTACGCCAGAACCACCTGGCGGACACTCCGAAACCACCTGTCGCGCATGCCGGAACCACCTCTCAGACGTGCCGGAAGCACGTGCCGGACACGCCGGAATCACCTACCGGACAGACCGGAACCACCTGCCGAGCACGCCGGAGCCACCTGTTCGACTCGCTGGAACCACCTGCCGGACAGGCCAATATCAACTGCTGGCTATGCCAGAACCACCTGGGAGACAGTCCGGGATCACCTGCCAGCCATGGCGGAACCACCTCTCAGACGTACCAGAACCACCTGCCGGAGAAGCTGGAAACACGTCCTGGACAGACTGGAACCACGTGACGGCCATGCCTGAACCACCAGCCGAGCACGGCGGAACCACCTGCCGGACACGCCAAAATCACCCGCGGGCTACGCCAGAACCACTTGGACGACTCTCCGAAATGACCTGCCGGGCATGTTGGAACCACCTCTCAGACGTGCCAGAAGCACGTGGCGGACAGTCCGGAATCACCTGTTGGGCATACGCAACCACCTCTGAGACGTACCAGAACCACGTGCCGTGCACGCCGGAACCACCTACTGGACAGACCGGAATCAACTTTTGGGCATGCCGGAACCACCAGTCAGATGTGCCAGAAACACGTGCCGGAGACGCCGGAAGCACCTGCCGAGCACGTCGCAACCACCTGCTCAACTCACCTGAACCAGCTGCCGGACACGCCAAAATCACCTGCCCCCTACACCAGCACCACTTCGGGGACAAGCCGGAATCACGTGAGGGGCATGCCGGCACAGCCTCTCAGACTGAACCTCGTGCCGGACACCACAGAACCACCTGCCGGACAGACCGGAACCACCTGCCGGACACGCCGGAACCACCGGCTCGACCCGCCGGAATGACCGCTGGACATGCTAAATCACCTGCCGGCTACGCCGGAAACACTTGGCGAACACTCCGGAATCACCTGCCGGGCATGCCGGAACCACCTCTCAGATATGCCAGAACCACGTGCCAATGACCCCGGAAGCACCTGCCGAGCACGCCGGAACCACCTGCTTGACTCGCCAGAACCACCTGCCGGACACGCAAAAATCACCTGCCGGCTACGCCACAACCAGTTGGGGAACACTTCGGAATCACCTGCCGGGCTTGCTGGAACCACCTGCCGGTCATGCCAAAATCACCTGCCAACTACGCCAGTACCACTTGGCGGACACTGTGGAAACACCTGTCGGGCCGGCCGGAACCACATCTCAGACGTGCCAGAACCATGTGCATGAGATGCTGGAACCACACCCCGAACAGACGGAAAACACCTGCCAGACCCGTCTGAACAACCTGCCGAGCACGCCGGAGCCACCTGCTCGACTCGCCGGAACCACCTACCTGACATGCCCAAATCACCAGCCAGGTATGCCAGAACGACTTGGCGGACACTCCGGAATCATCTGCCGGACATGCCGGAACCAGCTCTCAGACACACCAGAACCACGTGCCGGAGACGCCGGAAGCAGCTGCCGAGCATGCCGGAGCCACCTGCTCGACTCGCCAGAAACACCTGCCGGACACGCCAAAATCACCTGCCGGGTAAGCCAGAACCACCTGGCGGACACTCCGAAACCACCTGTCGCGCATGCCGGAACCACCTCTCAGACGTGCCGGAAGCACGTGCCGGACACGCCGGAATCACCTACCGGACAGACCGGAACCACCTGCCAAGAACGCCGGAGCCACCTGTTCGACTCGCTGGAACCACCTGCCGGACAGGCCAATATCAACTGCTGGCTATGCCAGAACCACCTGGGGGACGGTCCGGAATCACCTGCCAGCCATGGCGGAACCACCTCTCAGACATACCAGAACCACCTGCCGGAGAAGCTGGAAACACGTCCCGGACAGTCTGGAACCACCTGCCGGCCAAGCCTGAACCACCTGCCAAGCACAACGGAACAACCTGCCAGACACGCCAAAATCACCTGCGTGTTATGCCAGAACCACTTGGAGGACTCTCTGGGATGACCTGCCGGGCATGCCGGAACCACCTCTCAGACGTGCCAGAACCATGTGGCGGACAGTCCGGAATCACCTGTTGGGCATGCGCAACCACCTCTGAGACGTACCAGAACCACAGGCCGTGCAGGGTGGAACCACCTACCGGACAGACCGGAATCACCTTTCGGGCATGCCGGAACCACCTGTCAGATGTGCCAGAAACACGTGCCGGAGACGCCGGAAGCACCTGCCAAGCACGTTGGAACCACCTGCTCAACTCGCCTGAACCACCTGCCGGACATGCCAAAATCACCTGCCGACTATGCCAGAACCACTTGGCGAACACTCCGGAATCACTTGCCGGGCATGCAGGAACCACCTCTCAGACATGCCAGAACCCCGTGCCAATGGCCCCGGAAGCACCAGCCGAGCACGCCGGAACCACCTGCTCGACTCGCCAGAACCACCTGCCGATCACGCAAAAATCACCTGCCGGCTACGCCACAACCAGTTGGTGAACACTTTGGAATCACCTGCCAGGCTTGCTGGAACCACCTGCCAGTCATGCCAAAATCACCTGCCAACTACGCCAGAACCGCTTGGCGGACACTGCGGAAACACCTGTCGGGCCGGCTGGAACCACATCTCAGACGTGCCAGAAACGTGTTCATGAGATGCTGGAACCACACCCCGAACAGACGGATACCACCTGCCAGAACCGCCTGAACCACCTGCTGAGCACGCCGGAACCACCTGCTCGACTCACCGGTACCACCTCCCTGACACGCCAAAATCACCTGCTGGGTATGCCAGAACCACTTGGCGGACACTCCGGAATCATCTGCCGGACATGCCGGAACCAGCTCTCAGACACACCAGAACCAAGTGCCGGAGACGCCGGAAACACCTGCCGAGCATGCCGGAGCCACCTGCTCGACTCGCCAGAAACACCTGCCGGACACGCCAAAATCACCTGCCGGGTATGCCAGAACCACCTGGCGGACACTACGGAATCACCTGCCGCGCATGCCAGAACCACCTCTCAGACGTGCCGGAAGCACGTGCCGGACACGCCGGAAACACCTACCGGACAGACCGGAACCACCTGCCAAGAACGCCGGAGCCACCTGTTCGACTCGCTGGAACCACCTGCCGGACAGGCCAATATCAACTGCTGGCTATGCCAGAACCACCTGGGGGACAGTCCGGGATCACCTGCCAGCCATGGCGGAACCACCTCTCAGACGTACCAGAACCACCTGCCGGAGAAGCTGGAAACACGTCCTGGACAGACTGGAACCACGTGACGGCCATGCCTGAACCACCTGCCGAGCACGGCGGAACCACCTGCCGGACACGCCAAAATCACCTGCGGGCTACGCCAGAACCACTTGGACGACTCTCCGAAATGACCTGCCGGGCATGTTGGAACCACCTCTCAGACGTGCCAGAAGCACGTGGCGGACTGTCCGGAATCACCTGTTGGGCATACGCAACCACCTCTGACACGTACCAGAACCACGTGCCGTGCACGCCAGAACCACCTACCGGACAGACCGGAATCAACTTTTGGGCATGCCGGAACCACCAGTCAGATGTGCCAGAAACACGTGCCGGAGACGCCGGAAGCACCTGCCAAGCACGTTGGAACCACCTGCTCAACTCGCCTGAACCACCTGCCGGACATGCCAAAATCACCTGCCGACTATGCCAGAACCACTTGGCGAACACTCCGGAATCACTTGCCGGGCATGCAGGAACCACCTCTCAGACATGCCAGAACCCCGTGCCAATGACCCCGGAAGCACCAGCCGAGCACGCCGGAACCACCTGCTCGACTCGCCAGAACCACCTGCCGATCACGCAAAAATCACCTGCCGGCTACGCCACAACCAGTTGGTGAACACTTTGGAATCACCTGCCAGTCATGCCAAAATCACCTGCCAACTACGCCAGAACAACTTGGCGGACACTGCGGAAACACCTGTCGGGCCGGCTGGAACCACATCTCAGACGTGCCAGAAACGTGTTCATGAGATGCTGGAACCACACCCCGAACAGACGGATACCACCTGCCAGAACCGCCTGAACCACCTGCTGAGCACGCAGGAACCACCTGCTCGACTCACCGGTACCACCTCCCTGACACGCCAAAATCACCTGCCGGGTATGCCAGAACCACCTGGCGGACACTACGGAATCACCTGCCGCGCATGCCGGAACCACCTCTCAGACGTGCCAGAAGCACGTGCCAGACACGCCGGAAACACATACCGGACAGACCGGAACCACCTGCCAAGAACGCCGGAGAGACCTGTTCGACTCGCTGGAACCACCTGCCGGACTGGCCAATATCAACTGCTGGCTATGCCAGAACCACATGGGGGACAGTCCGGGATCACCTGCCAGCCATGGCGGAACCACCTCTCAGACGTACCAGAACCACCTGCCGGAGAAGCTGGAAACACGTCCTGGACAGACTGGAACCACGTGACGGCCATGCCTGAACCACCTGCCGAGCTCGGCGGAACCACCTGCCGGACACGCCAAAATCACCTGCGGGCTACGCCAGAATCACTTGGACGACTGTCCGAAATGACCTGCCGGGCATGTTGGAACCACCTCTCAGACGTGCCAGAAGCACGTGGCGGACAGTCCGGAATCACCTGTTGGGCATACGCAACCACCTCTGACACGTACCAGAACCACGTGCCGTGCACGCCGGAACCACCTACCGGACAGACCGAAATCAACTTTTGGGCATGCCGGAACCACCAGTCAGATGTGCCAGAAACACGTGCCGGAGACGCCGGAAGCACCTGCCGAGCACGTCGCAACCACCTGCTCAACTCGCCTGAACCAGCTGCCGGACACGCCAAAATCACCTGCCCGCTACACCAGCACCACTTCGGGGACAAGCCGGAATCACGTGAGGGGCATGCCGGCACAGCCTCTCAGACTGAACCTCGTGCCGGACACCACAGAACCACCTGCCGGACAGACCGGAACCACCTGCCGGACACGCCGGAACCACCGGCTCGACCCGCCGGAACGACCGCTGGACATGCAAAATCACCTGCCGGCTACGCCGGAAACACTTGGCGAACACTCCGGAATCACCTGCCGGGCATGCCGGAACCACCTCTCAGATATGCCAGAACCACGTGCCAATGACCCCGGAAGCACCTGCCGAGCACGCCGGAACCACCTGCTCGACTCGCCAGAACCACCTGCCAGACATGCAAAAATCACCTGCCGGCTACGCCACAACCAGTTGGGGAACACTTCGGAATCACCTGCCGGGCTTGCTGGAACCACCTGCCGGTCATGCCAAAATCACCTGCCAACTACGCCAGTACCACTTGGCGGACACTGTGGAAACACCTGTCGGGCCGGCCGGAACCACATCTCAGACGTGCCAGAACCATGTTCATGAGATGCTGGAACCACACCCCGAACAGACGGAAAACACCTGCCAGACTCGTCTGAACAACCTGCCGAGCACGCCGGAGCCACCTGCTCGACTCGCCGGAACCACCTACCTGACATGCCCAAATCACCAGCCGGGTATGCCAGAACCACTTGGCGGACACTCCGGAATCATCTGCCGGACATGCCGGAACCAGCTCTCAGACACACCAGAACCACGTGCCGGAGACGCCGGAAGCAGCTGCCGAGCATGCCGGAGCCACCTGCTCGACTCGCCAGAAACACCTGCCGGACACGCCAAAATCACCTGCCGGGTACGCCAGAACCACCTGGCGGACACTCCGAAACCACCTGTCGCGCATGCCGGAACCACCTCTCAGACGTGCCGGAAGCACGTGCCGGACACGCCGGAATCACCTACCGGACAGACCGGAACCACCTGCCGAGCACGCCGGAGCCACCTGTTCGACTCGCTGGAACCACCTGCCGGACAGGCCAATATCAACTGCTGGCTATGCCAGAACCACCTGGGGGACGGTCCGGAATCACCTGCCAGCCATGGCGGAACCACCTCTCAGACGTACCAGAACCACCTGCCGGAGAAGCTGGAAACAGGTCCTGGACAGTCTGGAACCACCTGCCGGCCAAGCCTGAACCACCTGCCAAGCACAACGGAACAACCTGCCAGACACGCCAAAATCACCTGCGTGTTATGCCAGAACCACTTGGAGGACTCTCTGGGATGACCTGCCGGGCATGCCAGAACCACCTCTCAGACGTGCCAGAACCATGTGGCGGACAGTCCGGAATCACCTGTTGGGCATGCGCAACCACCTCTGAGACGTACCAGAACCACATGCCGTGCAGGCTGGAACCACCTACCGCACAGACCGGAATCACCTTTCGGGCATGCCGGAACCACCTGTCAGATGTGCCAGAAACACGTGCCGGAGACGCCGGAAGCACCTGCCAAGCACGTTGGAACCACCTGCTCAACTCGCCTGAACCACCTGCCGGACATGCCAAAATCACCTGCCGACTATGCCAGAACCACTTGGCGAACACTCCGGAATCACTTGCCGGGCATGCAGGAACCACCTCTCAGACATGCCAGAACCCCGTGCCAATGACCCCGGAAGCACCAGCCGAGCACGCCGGAACCACCTGCTCGACTCGCCAGAACCACCTGCCGATCACGCAAAAATCACCTGCCGGCTACGCCACAACCAGTTGGTGAACACTTTGGAATCACCTGCCAGTCATGCCAAAATCACCTGCCAACTACGCCAGAACCGCTTGGCGGACACTGCGGAAACACCTGTCGGGCCGGCTGGAACCACATCTCAGATGTGCCAGAAACGTGTTCATGAGATGCTGGAACCACACCCCGAACAGACGGATACCACCTGCCAGAACCGCCTGAACCACCTGCTGAGCACGCCGGAACCACCTGCTCGACTCACCGGTACCACCTCCCTGACACGCCAAAATCACCTGCTGGGTATGCCAGAACCACTTGGCGGACACTCCGGAATCATCTGCCGGACATGCCGGAACCAGCTCTCAGACACACCAGAACCAAGTGCCGGAGACGCCGGAAGCACCTGCCGAGCATGCCGGAGCCACCTGCTCGACTCGCCAGAAACACCTGCCGGACACGCCAAAATCACCTGCCGGGTATGCCAGAACCACCTGGCGGACACTACGGAATCACCTGCCGCGCATGCCAGAACCACCTCACAGGCGTGCCGGAAGCACGTGCCAGACACGCCGGAAACACCTACCGGACAGACCGGAACCACCTGCCAAGAACGCCGGAGCCACCTGTTCGACTCGCTGGAACCACCTGCCGGACAGGCCAATATCAACTGCTGGCTATGCCAGAACCACCTGGGGGACAGTCCGGGATCACCTGCCAGCCATGGCGGAACCACCTCTCAGACGTACCAGAACCACCTGCCGGAGAAGCTGGAAACACGTCCTGGACAGACTGGAACCACGTGACGGCCATGCCTGAACCACCTGCCGAGCACGGCGGAACCACCTGCCGGACACGCCAAAATCATCTGCCGGCTACGCCAGAACCACTTGGACGACTCTCCGAAATGACCTGCCGGGCATGTTGGAACCACCTCTCAGACGTGCCAGAAGCACGTGGCGGACTGTCCGGAATCACCTGTTGGGCATACGCAACCACCTCTGACACGTACCAGAACCACATGCCGTGCACGCCGGAACCACCTACCGGACAGACCGGAATCAACTTTTGGGCATGCCGGAACCACCAGTCAGATGTGCCAGAAACACGTGCCGGACACGCCGGAATCACCTACCGGACAGACCGGAACCACCTGCCGAGCACGCCGGAGCCACCTGTTCGACTCGCTGGAACCACCTGCCGGACAGGCCAATATCAACTGCTGGCTATGCCAGAACCACCTGGGGGACGGTCCGGAATCACCTGCCAGCCATGGCGGAACCACCTCTCAGACGTACCAGAACCACCTGCCGGAGAAGCTGGAAACAGGTCCTGGACAGTCTGGAACCACCTGCCGGCCAAGCCTGAACCACCTGCCAAGCACAACGGAACAACCTGCCAGACACGCCAAAATCACCTGCGTGTTATGCCAGAACCACTTGGAGGACTCTCTGGGATGACCTGCCGGGCATGCCAGAACCACCTCTCAGACGTGCCAGAACCATGTGGCGGACAGTCCGGAATCACCTGTTGGGCATGCGCAACCACCTCTGAG
The DNA here is from genome assembly GCF_041296265.1 of Equus caballus. NCBI lineage: Eukaryota > Metazoa > Chordata > Mammalia > Perissodactyla > Equidae > Equus > Equus caballus. The sequence goes on from NW_027222045.1 coordinate 63,034, forward strand.
ACGTACCAGAACCACATGCCGTGCAGGCTGGAACCACCTACCGCACAGACCGGAATCACCATTCGGGCATGCCGGAACCACCTGTCAGATGTGCCAGAAACACGTGCCGGAGACGCCGGAAGCACCTGCCAAGCACGTTGGAACCACCTGCTCAACTCGCCTGAACCACCTGCCGGACATGCCAAAATCACCTGCCGACTATGCCAGAACCACTTGGCGAACACTCCGGAATCACTTGCCGGGCATGCAGGAACCACCTCTCAGACATGCCAGAACCCCGTGCCAATGACCCCGGAAGCACCAGCCGAGCACGCCGGAACCACCTGCTCGACTCGCCAGAACCACCTGCCGATCACGCAAAAATCACCTGCCGGCTACGCCACAACCAGTTGGTGAACACTTTGGAATCACCTGCCAGTCATGCCAAAATCACCTGCCAACTACGCCAGAACCGCTTGGCGGACACTGCGGAAACACCTGTCGGGCCGGCTGGAACCACATCTCAGATGTGCCAGAAACGTGTTCATGAGATGCTGGAACCACACCCCGAACAGACGGATACCACCTGCCAGAACCGCCTGAACCACCTGCTCAGCACGCCGGAACCACCTGCTCGACTCACCGGTACCACCTCCCTGACACGCCAAAATCACCTGCTGGGTATGCCAGAACCACTTGGCGGACACTCCGGAATCATCTGCCGGACATGCCGGAACCAGCTCTCAGACACACCAGAACCAAGTGCCGGAGACGCCGGAAGCACCTGCCGAGCATGCCGGAGCCACCTGCTCGACTCGCCAGAAACACCTGCCGGACACGCCAAAATCACCTGCCGGGTATGCCAGAACCACCTGGCGGACACTACGGAATCACCTGCCGCGCATGCCAGAACCACCTCACAGACGTGCCGGAAGCACGTGCCAGACACGCCGGAAACACCTACCGGACAGACCGGAACCACCTGCCAAGAACGCCGGAGCCACCTGTTCGACTCGCTGGAACCACCTGCCGGACAGGCCAAAATCACCTGCGTGTTATGCCAGAACCACTTGGAGGACTCTCTGGGATGACCTGCCGGGCATGCCGGAACCACCTCTCAGACGTGCCAGAACCATGTGGCGGACAGTCCGGAATCACCTGTTGGGCATGCGCAACCACCTCTGAGACGTACCAGAACCACATGCCGTGCAGGCCGGAACCACCTACCGGACACACCGGAATCACCTTTCGGGCATGCCGGAACCACCTGTCAGATGTGCCAGAAACACGTGCCGGAGACGCCGGAAGCACCTGCCAAGCACGTTGGAACCACCTGCTCAACTCGCCTGAACCACCTGCCGGACATGCCAAAATCACCTGCCGACTATGCCAGAACCACTTGGCGAACACTCCGGAATCACTTGCCGGGCATGCAGGAACCACCTCTCAGACATGCCAGAACCCCGTGCCAATGACCCCGGAAGCACCAGCCGAGCACGCCGGAACCACCTGCTCGACTCGCCAGAACCACCTGCCGATCACGCAAAAATCACCTGCCGGCTACGCCACAACCAGTTGGTGAACACTTTGGAATCACCTGCCAGGCTTGCTGGAACCACCTGCCAGTCATGCCAAAATCACCTGCCAACTACGCCAGAACCGCTTGGCGGACACTGCGGAAACACCTGTCGGGCCGGCTGGAACCACATCTCAGACGTGCCAGAAACGTGTTCATGAGATGCTGGAACCACACCCCGAACAGACGGATACCACCTGCCAGAACCGCCTGAACCACCTGCTGAGCACGCCGGAACCACCTGCTCGACTCACCGGTACCACCTCCCTGACACGCCAAAATCACCTGCTGGGTATGCCAGAACCACTTGGCGGACACTCCGGAATCATCTGCCGGACATGCCGGAACCAGCTCTCAGACACACCAGAACCAAGTGCCGGAGACGCCGGAAGCACCTGCCGAGCATGCCGGAGCCACCTGCTCGACTCGCCAGAAACACCTGCCGGACACGCCAAAATCACCTGCCGGGTATGCCAGAACCACCTGGCGGACACTACGGAATCACCTGCCGCGCATGCCGGAACCACCTCTCAGACGTGCCGGAAGCACGTGCCAGACACGCCGGAAACACCTACCGGACAGACCGGAACCACCTGCCAAGAACGCCGGAGCCACCTGTTCGACTCGCTGGAACCACCTGCCGGACAGGCCAATATCAACTGCTGGCTATGCCAGAACCACCTGGGGGACAGTCCGGGATCACCTGCCAGCCATGGCGGAACCACCTCTCAGACGTACCAGAACCACCTGCCGGAGAAGCTGGAAACACGTCCTGGACAGACTGGAACCACGTGACGGCCATGCCTGAACCACCTGCCGAGCACGGCGGAACCACCTGCCGGACACGCCAAAATCATCTGCCGGCTACGCCAGAACCACTTGGACGACTCTCCGAAATGACCTGCCGGGCATGTTGGAACCACCTCTCAGACGTGCCAGAAGCACGTGGCGGACTGTCCGGAATCACCTGTTGGGCATACGCAACCACCTCTGACACGTACCAGAACCACATGCCGTGCACGCCGGAACCACCTACCGGACAGACCGGAATCAACTTTTGGGCATGCCGGAACCACCAGTCAGATGTGCCAGAAACACGTGCCGGAGACGCCGGAAGCACCTGCCGAGCACGTCGCAACCACCTGCTCAACTCGCCTGAACCAGCTGCCGGACACGCCAAAATCACCTGCCCGCTACACCAGCACCACTTCGGGGACAAGCCGGAATCACGTGAGGGGCATGCCGGCACAGCCTCTCAGACTGAACCTCGTGCCGGACACCACAGAACCACCTGCCGGACAGACCGGAACCACCTGCCGGACACGCCGGAACCACCGGCTCGACCCGCCGGAACGACCGCTGGACATGCAAAATCACCTGCCGGCTACGCCGGAAACACTTGGCGAACACTCCGGAATCACCAGCCGGGCATGCCGGAACCACCTCTCAGATATGCCAGAACCACGTGCCAATGACCCCGGAAGCACCTGCCGAGCACGCCGGAACCACCTGCTCGACTCGCCAGAACCACCTGCCGGACACGCAAAAATCACCTGCCGGCTACGCCACAACCAGTTGGGGAACACTTCGGAATCACCTGCCGGGCTTGCTGGAACCACCTGCCGGTCATGCCAAAATCACCTGCCAACTACGCCAGTACCACTTGGCGGACACTGTGGAAACACCTGTCGGGCCGGCCGGAACCACATCTCAGACGTGCCAGAACCATGTTCATGAGATGCTGGAACCACACCCCGAACAGACGGAAAACACCTGCCAGACTCGTCTGAACAACCTGCCGAGCACGCCGGAGCCACCTGCTCGACTCGCCGGAACCACCTACCTGACATGCCCAAATCACCAGCCGGGTATGCCAGAACCACTTGGCGGACACTCCGGAATCATCTGCCGGACATGCCGGAACCAGCTCTCAGACACACCAGAACCACGTGCCGGAGACGCCGGAAGCACCTGCCGAGCATGCCGGAGCCACCTGCTCGACTCGCCAGAAACACCTGCCGGACACGCCAAAATCACCTGCCGGGTACGCCAGAACCACCTGGCGGACACTCCGAAACCACCTGTCGCGCATGCCGGAACCACCTCTCAGACGTGCCGGAAGCACGTGCCGGACACGCCGGAATCACCTACCGGACAGACCGGAACCACCTGCCGAGCACGCCGGAGCCACCTGTTCGACTCGCTGGAACCACCTGCCGGACAGGCCAATATCAACTGCTGGCTATGCCAGAACCACCTGGGGGACGGTCCGGAATCACCTGCCAGCCATGGCGGAACCACCTCTCAGACGTACCAGAACCACCTGCCGGAGAAGCTGGAAACACGTCCTGGACAGTCTGGAACCACCTGCCGGCCAAGCCTGAACCACCTGCCAAGCACAACGGAACAACCTGCCAGACACGCCAAAATCACCTGCGTGTTATGCCAGAACCACTTGGAGGACTCTCTGGGATGACCTGCCGGGCATGCCGGAACCACCTCTCAGACGTGCCAGAACCATGTGGCGGACAGTCCGGAATCACCTGTTGGGCATGCGCAACCACCTCTGAGACGTACCAGAACCACATGCCGTGCAGGCGGAAACCACCTACCGGACAGACCGGAATCACCTTTCGGGCATGCCGGAACCACCTGTCAGATGTGCCAGAAACACGTGCCGGAGACGCCGGAAGCACCTGCCGAGCACGTCGCAACCACCTGCTCAACTCGCCTGAACCACCTGCCGGACACGCCAAAATCACCTGCCCGCTACACCAGCACCACTTCGGGGACAAGCCGGAATCACGTGAGGGGCATGCCGGCACAGCCTCTCAGACTGAACCTCGTGCCGGACACCACAGAACCACCTGCCGGACAGACCGGAACCACCTGCCGGACACGCCGGAACCACCGGCTCGACCCGCCGGAACAACCGCTGGACATGCAAAATCACCTGCCGGCTACGCCGGAAACACTTGGCGAACACTCCGGAATCACCTGCCGTGCATGCCTGAACCACCTCTCAGATATGCCAGAACCACGTGCCAATGACCCCGGAAGCACCTGCCGAGCACGCCGGAACCACCTGCTCGACTCGCCAGAACCACCTGCCGGACACGCAAAAATCACCTGCCGGCTACGCCACAACCAGTTGGGGAACACTTCGGAATCACCTGCCGGGCTTGCTGGAACCACCTGCCGGTCATGCCAAAATCACCTGCCAACTACGCCAGTACCACTTGGCGGACACTGTGGAAACACCTGTCGGGCCGGCCGGAACCACATCTCAGACGTGCCAGAACCATGTGCATGAGATGCTGGAACCACACCCCGAACAGACGGAAAACACCTGCCAGACCCGTCTGAACAACCTGCCGAGCACGCCGGAGCCACCTGCTCGACTCGCCGGAACCACCTACCTGACATGCCCAAATCACCAGCCGGGTATGCCAGAACCACTTGGCGGACACTCCGGAATCATCTGCCGGACATGCCGGAACCAGCTCTCAGACACACCAGAACCACGTGCCGGAGACGCCGGAAGCAGCTGCCGAGCATGCCGGAGCCACCTGCTCGACTCGCCAGAAACACCTGCCGGACACGCCAAAATCACCTGCCGGGTACGCCAGAACCACCTGGCGGACACTCCGAAACCACCTGTCGCGCATGCCGGAACCACCTCTCAGACGTGCCGGAAGCACGTGCCGGACAAGCCGGACTCACGTACCGGACACACCGGAACCACCTGCCGAGCACGCCGGAGCCACCTGTTCGACTCGCTGGAACCACCTGCCGGACAGGCCAATATCAACTGCTGGCTATGCCGGAACCACCTGGGGGACGGTCCGGAATCACCTGCCAGCCATGGCGGAACCACCTCTCAGACGTACCAGCACCACCTGCCGGAGAAGCTGGAAACACGTCCTGGACAGTCTGGAACCACCTGCCGGCCAAGCCTGAACCACCTGCCAAGCACAACGGAACAACCTGCCAGACACGCCAAAATCACCTGCGTGTTATGCCAGAACCACTTGGAGGACTCTCTGGGATGACCTGCCGGGCATGCCGGAACCACCTCTCAGACGTGCCAGAACCATGTGGCGGACAGTCCGGAATCACCTGTTGGGCATGCGCAACTACCTCTGAGACGTACCAGAACCACATGCCGTGCAGGCTGAAACCACCTACCGGACAGACCGGAATCACCTTTCGGGCATGCCGGAACCACCTGTCAGATGTGCCAGAAACACGTGCCGGAGACGCCGGAAGCACCTGCCGAGCACGTCGCAACCACCTGCTCAACTCGCCTGAACCACCTGCCGGACACGCCAAAATCACCTGCCCGCTACACCAGCACCACTTCGGGGACAAGCCGGAATCACGTGAGGGGCATGCCGGCACAGCCTCTCAGACTGAACCTCGTGCCGGACACCACAGAACCACCTGCCGGACAGACCGGAACCACCTGCCGGACACGCCGGAACCACCGGCTCGACCCGCCGGAACGACCGCTGGACATGCAAAATCACCTGCCGGCTACGCCGGAAACACTTGGCGAACACTCCGGAATCACCTGCCGTGCATGCCTGAACCACCTCTCAGATATGCCAGAACCACGTGCCAATGACCCCGGAAGCACCTGCCGAGCACGCCGGAACCACCTGCTCGACTCGCCAGAACCACCTGCCGGACACGCAAAAATCACCTGCCGGCTACGCCACAACCAGTTGGGGAACACTTCGGAATCACCTGCCGGGCTTGCTGGAACCACCTGCCGGTCATGCCAAAATCACCTGCCAACTACGCCAGTACCACTTGGCGGACACTGTGGAAACACCTGTCGGGCCGGCCGGAACCACATCTCAGACGTGCCAGAACCATGTGCATGAGATGCTGGAACCACACCCCGAACAGACGGAAAACACCTGCCAGACCCGTCTGAACAACCTGCCGAGCACGCCGGAGCCACCTGCTCGACTCGCCGGAACCACCTACCTGACATGCCCAAATCACCAGCCGGGTATGCCAGAACCACTTGGCGGACACTCCGGAATCATCTGCCGGACATGCCGGAACCAGCTCTCAGACACACCAGAACCACGTGCCGGAGACGCCGGAAGCAGCTGCCGAGCATGCCGGAGCCACCTGCTCGACTCGCCAGAAACACCTGCCGGACACGCCAAAATCACCTGCCGGGTACGCCAGAACCACCTGGCGGACACTCCGAAACCACCTGTCGCGCATGCCGGAACCACCTCTCAGACGTGCCGGAAGCACGTGCCGGACACGCCGGACTCACGTACCGGACAGACCGGAACCACCTGCCGAGCACGCCGGAGCCACCTGTTCGACTCGCTGGAACCACCTGCCGGACAGGCCAATATCAACTGCTGGCTATGCCAGAACCACCTGGGGGACGGTCCGGAATCACCTGCCAGCCATGGCGGAACCACCTCTCAGACGTACCAGAACCACCTGCCGGAGAAGCTGGAAACACGTCCTGGACAGTCTGGAACCACCTGCCGGCCAAGCCTGAACCACCTGCCAAGCACAACGGAACAACCTGCCAGACACGCCAAAATCACCTGCGTGTTATGCCAGAACCACTTGGAGGACTCTCTGGGATGACCTGCCGGGCATGCCGGAACCACCTCTCAGACGTGCCAGAACCATGTGGCGGACAGTCCGGAATCACCTGTTGGGCATGCGCAACCACCTCTGAGACGTACCAGAACCACATGCCGTGCAGGCTGGAACCACCTACCGGACAGACCGGAATCACCTTTCGGGCATGCCGGAACCACCTGTCAGATGTGCCAGAAACACGTGCCGGAGACGCCGGAAGCACCTGCCAAGCACGTTGGAACCACCTGCTCAACTCGCCTGAACCACCTGCCGGACATGCCAAAATCACCTGCCGACTATGCCAGAACCACTTGGCGAACACTCCGGAATCACTTGCCGGGCATGCAGGAACCACCTCTCAGACATGCCAGAACCCCGTGCCAATGACCCCGGAAGCACCAGCCGAGCACGCCGGAACCACCTGCTCGACTCGCCAGAACCACCTGCCGATCACGCAAAAATCACCTGCCGGCTACGCCACAACCAGTTGGTGAACACTTTGGAATCACCTGCCAGTCATGCCAAAATCACCTGCCAACTACGCCAGAACACCTTGGCGGACACTGCGGAAACACCTGTCGGGCCGGCTGGAACCACATCTCAGACGTGCCAGAAACGTGTTCATGAGATGCTGGAACCACACCCCGAACAGACGGATACCACCTGCCAGAACCGCCTGAACCACCTGCAGAGCACGCCGGAACCACCTGCTCGACTCACCGGTACCACCTCCCTGACACGCCAAAATCACCTGCCGGGTATGCCAGAACCACCTGTCGGACACTACGGAATCACCTGCCGCGCATGCCGGAACCACCTCTCAGACGTGCCGGAAGCACGTGCCAGACACGCCGGAAACACATACCGGACAGACTGGAACCACCTGCCAAGAACGCCGGAGCCACCTGTTCGACTCGCTGGAACCACCTGCCGGACAGGCCAATATCAACTGCTGGCTATGCCAGAACCACATGGGGGACAGTCCGGGATCACCTGCCAGCCATGGCGGAACCACCTCTCAGACGTACCAGAACCACCTGCCGGAGAAGCTGGAAACACGTCCTGGACAGACTGGAACCACGTGACGGCCATGCCTGAACCACCTGCCGAGCTCGGCGGAACCACCTGCCGGACACGCCAAAATCACCTGCGGGCTACGCCAGAAACACTTGGACGACTCTCCTAAATGACCTGCCGGGCATGTTGGAACCACCTCTCAGACGTGCCAGAAGCACGTGGCGGACAGTCCGGAATCACCTGTTGGGCATACGCAACCACCTCTGACACGTACCAGAACCACGTGCCGTGCACGCCGGAACCACCTACCGGACAGACCGGAATCAACTTTTGGGCATGCCGGAACCACCAGTCAGATGTGCCAGAAACACGTGCCGGAGACGCCGGAAGCACCTGCCGAGCACGTCGCAACCACCTGCTCAACTCGCCTGAACCACCTGCCGGACACGCCAAAATCACCTGCCCGCTACACCAGCACCACTTCGGGGACAAGCCGGAATCACGTGAGGGGCATGCCGGCACAGCCTCTCAGACTGAACCTCGTGCCGGACACCACAGAACCACCTGCCGGACAGACCGGAACCACCTGCCGGACACGCCGGAACCACCGGCTCGACCCGCCGGAACGACCGCTGGACATGCAAAATCACCTGCCGGCTACGCCGGAAACACTTGGCGAACACTCCGGAATCACCTGCCGGGCATGCCGGAACCACCTCTCAGATATGCCAGAACCACGTGCCAATGACCCCGGAAGCACCTGCCGAGCACGCCGGAACCACCTGCTCGACTCGCCAGAACCACCTGCCGGACACGCAGAAATCACCTGCCGGCTACGCCACAACCAGTTGGGGAACACTTCGGAATCACCTGCCGGGCTTGCTGGAACCACCTGCCGGTCATGGCAAAATCACCTGCCAACTACGCCAGTACCACTTGGCGGACACTGTGGAAACACCTGTCGGGCCGGCCGGAACCACATCTCAGACGTGCCAGAACCATGTGCATGAGATGCTGGAACCACACCCCGAACAGACGGAAAACACCTGCCAGACCCGTCTGAACAACCTGCCGAGCACGCCGGAGCCACCTGCTCGACTCGCCGGAACCACCTACCTGACATGCCCAAATCACCAGCCGGGTATGCCAGAACCACTTGGCGGACACTCCGGAATCATCTGCCGGACATGCCGGAACCAGCTCTCAGACACACCAGAACCACGTGCCGGAGACGCCGGAAGCACCTGCCGAGCATGCCGGAGCCACCTGCTCGACTCGCCAGAAACACCTGCCGGACACGCCAAAATCACCTGCCGGGTACGCCAGAACCACCTGGCGGACACTCCGAAACCACCTGTCGCGCATGCCGGAACCACCTCTCAGACGTGCCGGAAGCACGTGCCGGACACGCCGGAATCACCTACCGGACAGACCGGAACCACCTGCCGAGCACGCCGGAGCCACCTGTTCGACTCGCTGGAACCACCTGCCGGACAGGCCAATATCAACTGCTGGCTATGCCAGAACCACCTGGGGGACGGTCCGGAATCACCTGCCAGCCATGGCGGAACCACCTCTCAGACGTACCAGCACCACCTGCCGGAGAAGCTGGAAACACGTCCTGGACAGTCTGGAACCACCTGCCGGCCAAGCCTGAACCACCTGCCAAGCACAACGGAACAACCTGCCAGACACGCCAAAATCACCTGCGTGTTATGCCAGAACCACTTGGAGGACTCTCTGGGATGACCTGCCGGGCATGCCGGAACCACCTCTCAGACGTGCCAGAACCATGTGGCGGACAGTCCGGAATCACCTGTTGGGCATGCGCAACTACCTCTGAGACGTACCAGAACCACATGCCGTGCAGGCTGAAACCACCTACCGGACAGACCGGAATCACCTTTCGGGCATGCCGGAACCACCTGTCAGATGTGCCAGAAACACGTGCCGGAGACGCCGGAAGCACCTGCCGAGCACGTCGCAACCACCTGCTCAACTCGCCTGAACCACCTGCCGGACACGCCAAAATCACCTGCCCGCTACACCAGCACCACTTCGGGGACAAGCCGGAATCACGTGAGGGGCATGCCGGCACAGCCTCTCAGACTGAACCTCGTGCCGGACACCACAGAACCACCTGCCGGACAGACCGGAACCACCTGCCGGACACGCCGGAACCACCGGCTCGACCCGCCGGAACGACCGCTGGACATGCAAAATCACCTGCCGGCTACGCCGGAAACACTTGGCGAACACTCCGGAATCACCTGCCGTGCATGCCTGAACCACCTCTCAGATATGCCAGAACCACGTGCCAATGACCCCGGAAGCACCTGCCGAGCACGCCGGAACCACCTGCTCGACTCGCCAGAACCACCTGCCGGACACGCAAAAATCACCTGCCGGCTACGCCACAACCAGTTGGGGAACACTTCGGAATCACCTGCCGGGCTTGCTGGAACCACCTGCCGGTCATGCCAAAATCACCTGCCAACTACGCCAGTACCACTTGGCGGACACTGTGGAAACACCTGTCGGGCCGGCCGGAACCACATCTCAGACGTGCCAGAACCATGTGCATGAGATGCTGGAACCACACCCCGAACAGACGGAAAACACCTGCCAGACCCGTCTGAACAACCTGCCGAGCACGCCGGAGCCACCTGCTCGACTCGCCGGAACCACCTACCTGACATGCCCAAATCACCAGCCGGGTATGCCAGAACCACTTGGCGGACACTCCGGAATCATCTGCCGGACATGCCGGAACCAGCTCTCAGACACACCAGAACCACGTGCCGGAGACGCCGGAAGCACCTGCCGAGCATGCCGGAGCCACCTGCTCGACTCGCCAGAAACACCTGCCGGACACGCCAAAATCACCTGCCGGGTACGCCAGAACCACCTGGCGGACACTCCGAAACCACCTGTCGCGCATGCCGGAACCACCTCTCAGACGTGCCGGAAGCACGTGCCGGACACGCCGGACTCACGTACCGGACAGACCGGAACCACCTGCCGAGCACGCCGGAGCCACCTGTTCGACTCGCTGGAACCACCTGCCGGACAGGCCAATATCAACTGCTGGCTATGCCAGAACCACCTGGGGGACGGTCCGGAATCACCTGCCAGCCATGGCGGAACCACCTCTCAGACGTAGCAGAACCACCTGCCGGAGAAGCTGGAAACACGTCCTGGACAGTCTGGAACCACCTGCCGGCCAAGCCTGAACCACCTGCCAAGCACAACGGAACAACCTGCCAGACACGCCAAAATCACCTGCGTGTTATGCCAGAACCACTTGGAGGACTCTCTGGGATGACCTGCCGGGCATGCCGGAACCACCTCTCAGACGTGCCAGAACCATGTGGCGGACAGTCCGGAATCACCTGTTGGGCATGCGCAACCACCTCTGAGACGTACCAGAACCACATGCCGTGCAGGCTGGAACCACCTACCGGACAGACCGGAATCACCTTTCGGGCATGCCGGAACCACCTGTCAGATGTGCCAGAAACACGTGCCGGAGACGCCGGAAGCACCTGCCAAGCACGTTGGAACCACCTGCTCAACTCGCCTGAACCACCTGCCGGACATGCCAAAATCACCTGCCGACTATGCCAGAACCACTTGGCGAACACTCTGGAATCACTTGCCGGGCATGCAGGAACCACCTCTCAGACATGCCAGAACCCCGTGCCAATGACCCCGGAAGCACCAGCCGAGCACGCCGGAACCACCTGCTCGACTCGCCAGAACCACCTGCCGATCACGCAAAAATCACCTGCCGGCTACGCCACAACCAGTTGGTGAACACTTTGGAATCACCTGCCAGTCATGCCAAAATCACCTGCCAACTACGCCAGAACAACTTGGCGGACACTGCGGAAACACCTGTCGGGCCGGCTGGAACCACATCTCAGACGTGCCAGAAACGTGTTCATGAGATGCTGGAACCACACCCCGAACAGACGGATACCACCTGCCAGAACCGCCTGAACCACCTGCAGAGCACGCCGGAACCACCTGCTCGACTCACCGGTACCACCTCCCTGACACGCCAAAATCACCTGCCGGGTATGCCAGAACCACCTGTCGGACACTACGGAATCACCTGCCGCGCATGCCGGAACCACCTCTCAGACGTGCCGGAAGCACGTGCCAGACACGCCGGAAACACATACCGGACAGACTGGAACCACCTGCCAAGAACGCCGGAGCCACCTGTTCGACTCGCTGGAACCACCTGCCGGACAGGCCAATATCAACTGCTGGCTATGCCAGAACCACATGGGGGACAGTCCGGGATCACCTGCCAGCCATGGCGGAACCACCTCTCAGACGTACCAGAACCACCTGCCGGAGAAGCTGGAAACACGTCCTGGACAGACTGGAACCACGTGACGGCCATGCCTGAACCACCTGCCGAGCTCGGCGGAACCACCTGCCGGACACGCCAAAATCACCTGCGGGCTACGCCAGAAACACTTGGACGACTCTCCTAAATGACCTGCCGGGCATGTTGGAACCACCTCTCAGACGTGCCAGAAGCACGTGGCGGACAGTCCGGAATCACCTGTTGGGCATACGCAACCACCTCTGACACGTACCAGAACCACGTGCCGTGCACGCCGGAACCACCTACCGGACAGACCGGAATCAACTTTTGGGCATGCCGGAACCACCAGTCAGATGTGCCAGAAACACGTGCCGGAGACGCCGGAAGCACCTGCCGAGCACGTCGCAACCACCTGCTCAACTCGCCTGAACCACCTGCCGGACACGCCAAAATCACCTGCCCGCTACACCAGCACCACTTCGGGGACAAGCCGGAATCACGTGAGGGGCATGCCGGCACAGCCTCTCAGACTGAACCTCGTGCCGGACACCACAGAACCACCTGCCGGACAGACCGGAACCACCTGCCGGACACGCCGGAACCACCGGCTCGACCCGCCGGAACGACCGCTGGACATGCAAAATCACCTGCCGGCTACGCCGGAAACACTTGGCGAACACTCCGGAATCACCTGCCGGGCATGCCGGAACCACCTCTCAGATATGCCAGAACCACGTGCCAATGACCCCGGAAGCACCTGCCGAGCACGCCGGAACCACCTGCTCGACTCGCCAGAACCACCTGCCGGACACGCAGAAATCACCTGCCGGCTACGCCACAACCAGTTGGGGAACACTTCGGAATCACCTGCCGGGCTTGCTGGAACCACCTGCCGGTCATGCCAAAATCACCTGCCAACTACGCCAGTACCACTTGGCGGACACTGTGGAAACACCTGTCGGGCCGGCCGGAACCACATCTCAGACGTGCCAGAACCATGTGCATGAGATGCTGGAACCACACCCCGAACAGACGGAAAACACCTGCCAGACCCGTCTGAACAACCTGCCGAGCACGCCGGAGCCACCTACTCGACTCGCCGGAACCACCTACCTGACATGCCCAAATCACCAGCCGGGTATGCCAGAACCACTTGGCGGACACTCCGGAATCATCTGCCGGACATGCCGGAACCAGCTCTCAGACACACCAGAACCACGTGCCGGAGACGCCGGAAGCACCTGCCGAGCATGCCGGAGCCACCTGCTCGACTCGCCAGAAACACCTGCCGGACACGCCAAAATCACCTGCCGGGTACGCCAGAACCACCTGGCGGACACTCCGAAACCACCTGTCGCGCATGCCGGAACCACCTCTCAGACGTGCCGGAAGCACGTGCCAGACACGCCGGAATCATCTACCGGACAGACCGGAACCACCTGCCGAGCACGCCGGAGCCACCTGTTCGACTCGCTGGAACCACCTGCCGGACAGGCCAATATCAACTGCTGGCTATGCCAGAACCACCTGGGGGACGGTCCGGAATCACCTGCCAGCCATGGCGGAACCACCTCTCAGACGTACCAGAACCACCTGCCGGAGAAGCTGGAAACACGTCCTGGACAGTCTGGAACCACCTGCCGGCCAAGCCTGAACCACCTGCCAAGCACAACGGAACAACCTGCCAGACATGCCAAAATCACCTGCGTGTTATGCCAGAACCACTTGGAGGACTCTCTGGGATGACCTGCCGGGCATGCCGGAACCACCTCTCAGACGTGCCAGAACCATGTGGCGGACAGTCCGGAATCACCTGTTGGGCATGCGCAACCACCTCTGAGACGTACCAGAACCACATGCCGTGCAGGCTGGAACCACCTACCGGACACACCGGAATCACCTTTCGGGCATGCCGGAACCACCTGTCAGATGTGCCAGAAACACGTGCCGGAGACGCCGGAAGCACCTGCCAAGCACGTTGGAACCACCTGCTCAACTCGCCTGAACCACCTGCCGGACATGCCAAAATCACCTGCCGACTATGCCAGAACCACTTGGCGAACACTCCGGAATCACTTGCCGGGCATGCAGGAACCACCTCTCAGACATGCCAGAACCCCGTGCCAATGACCCCGGAAGCACCAGCCGAGCACGCCGGAACCACCTGCTCGACTCGCCAGAACCACCTGCCGATCACGCAAAAATCACCTGCCGGCTACGCCACAACCAGTTGGTGAACACTTTGGAATCACCTGCCAGGCTTGCTGGAACCACCTGCCAGTCATGCCAAAATCACCTGCCAACTACGCCAGAACCGCTTGGCGGACACTGCGGAAACACCTGTCGGGCCGGCTGGAACCACATCTCAGACGTGCCAGAAACGTGTTCATGAGATGCTGGAACCACACCCCGAACAGACGGATACCACCTGCCAGAACCGCCTGAACCACCTGCTGAGCACCCCGGAACCACCTGCTCGACTCACCGGTACCACCTCCCTGACACGCCAAAATCACCTGCTGGGTATGCCAGAACCACTTGGCGGACACTCCGGAATCATCTGCCGGACATGCCGGAACCAGCTCTCAGACACACCAGAACCAAGTGCCGGAGACGCCGGAAGCACCTGCCGAGCATGCCGGAGCCACCTGCTCGACTCGCAAGAAACACCTGCCGGACACGCCAAAATCACCTGCCGGGTATGCCAGAACCACCTGGCGGACACTACGGAATCACCTGCCGCGCATGCCGGAACCACCTCTCAGACGTGCCGGAAGCACGTGCCGGACACGCCGGAAACACCTACCGGGCAGACCGGAACCACCTGCCAAGAACGCCGGAGCCACCTGTTCGACTCGCTGGAACCACCTGCCGGACAGGCCAATATCAAATGCTGGCTATGCCAGAACCACCTGGGGGACAGTCCGGGATCACCTGCCAGCCATGGCGGAACCACCTCTCAGACGTACCAGAACCACCTGCCGGAGAAGCTGGAAACACGTCCTGGACAGACTGGAACCACGTGACGGCCATGCCTGAACCACCTGCCGAGCACGGCGGAACCACCTGCCGGACACGCCAAAATCACCTGCGGGCTACGCCAGAACCACTTGGGCGACTCTCCGAAATGACCTGCCGGGCATGTTGGAACCACCTCGCAGATGTGCCAGAAGCACGTGGCGGACAGTCCGGAATCACCTGTTGGGCATACGCAACCACCTCTGACACGTACCAGAACCACGTGCCGTGCACGCCGGAACCACCTACCGGACAGACCGGAATCAACTTTGGGCATGCCGGAACCACCTGTCAGATGTGCCAGAAACACGTGCCGGAGACGCCGGAAGCACCTGCCGAGCACGTCACAACCACCTGCTCAACTCGCCTGAACCACCTGCCGGACACGCCAAAATCACCTGCGGGCTACTCCCGAACCTCTTGGACAACTCTCGTAAATGACCTGCCGGGCATGTTGGAAACACCTCTCAGACGTGCCAGAAGCACGTGGCGGACAGTCCGGAATCACCTGTTGGGCATACGCAACCATCTCTGAGACGTACCAGAACCACGTGCCGTGCACGCCGGATCCACCTACCGGACAGACCGGAATCAACTCTTGGGCATGCCGGAAACACCTGTCAGATGTGCCAGAAACACGTGCCAGAGACGCCGGAAGCACCTGCCGAGCACGTCACAACCACCTGCTCAACTCGCCTGAACCACCTGCCGGACACGCCAAAATCACCTGCCCGCTACACCAGCACCACTTTGGGGACAAGCCTGAATCACGTGAGGGGCATGCCGGCACAGCCTCTCAGTGTATACCTCGTGCCGGACACCACAGAACCACCTGCCGGACAGACCGGAACCACCTGCCGGACACGCCGGAACCACTGGCTCGACCCGCCGGAACGACCGCTGGACATGCAAAATCACCTGCCGGCTATGCCGGAAACACTTGGCGAACACTCCGGAATCACCTGCCGGGCATGCCGGAACCACCTCTCAGATATGCCAGAACCACGTGCCAATGACCCCGGAAGCACCTGCCGAGCACGCCGGAACCACCTGCTCGACTCGCCAGAACCACCTGCCGGACACGCAAAAATCACCTGCCGGCTACGCCACAACCAGTTGGGGAACACTTCGGAATCACCTGCCGGGCTTGCTGGAACCACCTGCCGGTCATGCCAAAATCACCTGCCCACTACGCCAGTATCACTTGGCGGACACTGTGGAAACACCTGTCGGGCCGGCCGGAACCACATCTCAGACGTGCCAGAACCATGTGCATGAGATGCTGGAACCACACTCCGAGCAGACGGAAAACACCTGCCAGACCCATCTGAACAACCTGCCGAGCACGCCGGAGCCACCTGCTCGACTCGCCGGAACCACCTACCTGACATGCCAAAGTCACCAGCCGGGTATGCCAGAACCACTTGGCGGACACTCCGGAATCATCTGCCAGACATGCCGGAACCAGCTCTCAGACACACCAGAACCACGTGCCGGAGACGCCGGAAGCACCTGCCGAGCATGCCGGAGCCACCTGCTCGACTCGCCAGAAACACCTGCCGGACACGCCAAAATCACCTGCTGGGTACGCCAGAACCACCTGGCGGACAATCCGAAACCACCTGTCGCGCATGCCGGAAACACCTCTCAGACGTCCCGGAAGCACGTGCCGGACAGCCGGAATCACCTACCGGACAGACCGGAACCACCTGCCGAGCACGCCGGAGCCACCTGTTCGACTCGCTGGAACCACCTGCCGGACAAGCCAATATCAACTGCTGGCTATTCCAGAACCACCTGGGGGACGGTCCGAAATGACCTGCCAGCCATGGCGGAACCACCACTCAGGCGTACCAGAACCACCTGCCGGAGAAGCTGGAAACACGTCGTGGACAGACTGGAACCACGTGACGGCCATGCCCGAACCACCTGCCGAGCACGGCGGAACCACCTGCTCAACTTGCCTGAACCACCTGCCGGACATGCCAAAATCACCTGCCGACTATGCCAGAACCACTTGGCGAACACTCCAGAATTACTTGCCGGGCATGCAGGAACCACCTCTCAGACATGCCAGAACCCCGTGCCAATGACCCCGGAAGCACCAGCCGAGCACGCCGGAACCACCTGCTCGACTCTCCAGAACCACCTGCCGATCACGCAAAAATCACCTGCCATCTACGCCACAACCAGTTGGTGAACACTTTGGAATCACCTGTCAGGCTTGCTGGAACCACCTGCCGGTCATGCCAATATCACCTGCCAACTACGCCAGAACCGCTTGGCGGACACTGCGGAAACACCTGGCGGGCCGGCTGGAACCACATCTCAGACGTGCCAGAAACGTGTTCATGAGATGCTGGAACCACACCCCGAACAGACGGATACCACCTGCCAGAACCGCCTGAACCACCTGCTGAGCACGCCGGAACCACCTGCTCGACTCACCGGTACCACCTCCCTGACACGCCAAAATCACCTGCTGGGTATGCCAGAACCACTTGGCGGACACTCCGGAATCATCTGCCGGACATGCCGGAACCAGCTCTCAGACACACCAGAACCAAGTGCCGGAGACGCCGGAAGCACCTGCCGAGCATGCCGGAGCCACCTGCTCGACTCGCCAGAAACACCTGCCGGACACGCTAATATCACCTGCCGGGTATGCCAGAACCACCTGGCAGACACTCTGAAATCACCTGTCGCGCATGCCGGAACCACCTCTCAGACGTGCCGGAAGCACGTGCCGGACACGCCGGAATCACCTACCGGACAGACCGGAACCACCTGCCGAGCACGCCGGAGCCACCTGTTCGACTCGCTGGAACCACCTGCCGGACAGGCCAATATCAACTGCTGGCTATGCCAGAACCACCTGGGGGACGGTCCGGAATCACCTGCCAGCCATGGCGGAACCACCTCTCAGACGTACCAGAACCACCTGCCGGAGAAGCTGGAAACACGTCCTGGACAGTCTGGAACCACCTGCCGGCCAAGCCTGAACCACCTGCCAAGCACAACGGAACAACCTGACAGACATGCCAAAATCACCTGCGTGTTATGCCAGAACCACTTGGAGGACTGTCTGGGATGACCTGCCGGGCATGCCGGAACCACCTCTCAGACGTGCCAGATCCATGTGGCGGACAGTCCGGAATCACCTGTTGGGCATGCGCAACAACCTCTGAGACGTACCAGAGCCACAGGCCGTGCAGGCTGGAACCACCTACCGGACACACCGGAATCACCTTTCAGGCATGCCGGAAGCACCTGTCAGATGTGCCAGAAACACGTGCCGGAGACGCCGGAAGCACCTGCCAAGCACGTTGGAACCACCTGCTCAACTCGCCTGAACCACCTGCCGGACATGCCAAAATCACCTGCCGACTATGCCAGAACCACTTGGCGAACACTCCGGAATCACTTGCCGGGCATGCAGGAACCACCTCTCAGACATGCCAGAACCCCGTGCCAATGACCCCGGAAGCACCAGCCGAGCACTCCGGAACCACCTGCTCGACTCGCCAGAACCACCTGCCGATCACGCAAAAATGACCTGCCGGCTACGCCAAAACCAGTTGGTGAACACTTTGGAATCACCTGCCAGGCTTGCTGGAACCACCTGCCAGTCATGCCAAAATCACCTGCCAACTACGCCAGAACCGCTTGGCGGACACTGCGGAAACACCTGTGGGGCCGGCTGGAATCACATCTCAGACGTGCCAGAAACGTGTTCATGAGATGCTGGAACCACACCCCGAACAGACGGATACCACCTGCCAGAACCGCCTGAACCACCTGCTGAGCACGCCGGAACCACCTGCTCGACTCACCGGTACCACCTCCCTGACACGCCAAAATCACCTGCTGGGTATGCCAGAACCACTTGGCGGACACTCCAAAATCATCTGCCGGACATGCCGGAACCAGCTCTCAGACACACCAGAACCAAGTGCCGGAGACGCCGGAAGCACCTGCCGAGCATGCCGGAGCCACCTGCTCGACTCGCCAGAAACACCTGCCGGACACGCCAAAATCACCTGCCGGGTATGCCAGAACCACCTGGCGGACACTACGGAATGACCTGCCGCACATGCCGGAACCACCTCTCAGACGTGCCGGAAGCACGTGCAAGACACTCCGGAAACACCTACCGGACAGACCGGAACCACCTGCCAAGAACGCCGGAGCCAACTGTTCGACTCGCTGGAACCACCTGCCGGACAGGCCAATATCAACTGCTGCCTATGCCAGAACCACCTGGGGGACAGTCCGGGATCACCTGCCAGCCGTGGCGGAACCACCTCTCAGACGTACCAGAACCACCTGCCGGAGAAGCTGGAAACGCGTCCTGGACAGACTGGAACCACGTGACGGCCATGCCTGAACCACCTGCCGAGCACGGCGGAACCACCTGCCGGACACGCCAAAATCACCTGCGGGCTACGCCAGAACCACTTGGACGACTCTCCGAAATGACCTGCCGGGCATGTTGGAACCACCTCTCAGACGTGCCAGAAGCACGTGGCGGACAGTCCGGAATCACCTGTTGGGCATACGCAACCACCTCTGACACGTACCAGAACCACGTGCCGTGCACGCCGGAACCACCTACCGGACAGACCGGAATCAACTTTTGGGCATGCCGGAACCACCAGTCGGATGTGCCAGAAACACGTGCCGGAGACGCCGGAAGCACCTGCCGAGCACGTCGCAACCACCTGCTCAACTCGCCTGAACCACCTGCCGGACACGCCAAAATCACCTGCCCGCTACACCAGCACCACTTCGGGGACAAGCCAGAATCACGTGAGGGGCATGCCGGCACAGCCTCTCAGACTGAACCTCGTGCCGGACACCACAGAACCACCTGCCGGACAGACCGGAACCACCTGCCGGACACGCCGGAACCACCGGCTCGACCCGCCGGAACGACCGCGGGACATGCAAAATCACCTGCCGGCTACGCCGGAAACACTTGGCGAACACTCCGGAATCACCTGCCGGGCATGCCGGAACCACCTCTCAGATATGCCAGAACCACGTGCCAATGACCCCGGAAGCACCTGCCGAGCACGCCGGAACCACCTGCTCGACTTGCCAGAACCACCTGCCGGACACGCAAAAATCACCTGCCGGCTACGCCACAACCAGTTGGGGAACACTTCGGAATCACCTGCCGGGCTTGCTGGAACCACCTGCCGGTCATGCCAAAATCACCTGCCAACTACGCCAGTACCACTTGGCGGACACTGTGGAAACACCTGTCGGGCCGGCCGGAACCACATCTCAGACGTGCCAGAACCATGTGCATGAGATGCTGGAACCACACACCGAACAGACGGAAAACACCTGCTGGACGCGTCTGAACAACCTGCCGACCACGCCGGAGCTACCTGCTCGACTCGCCGGAACCACCTTCCTGACATGCCCAAATCACCAGCCGGGTATGCCAGAACCAATGGCGGACACTCCGGAATCATCCGCCGGAATTGCCGGAACCAGGTCTCAGACACACCAGAACCACGTGCCGTAGACGCCAGAAGCACCTGCCGAGCATGCCGGAGCCACCTGTTCGACTCGCTGGAACCACCTGCCGGACAGGCCAATATCAACTGCTGCCTATGCCAGAACCACCTGGGGGACAGTCCGGGATCACCTGCCAGCCATGGCGGAACCACCTCTCAGACGTACCAGAACCGCCTGCCGGAGAAGCTGGAAACACCTCCTGGACAGACTGGAACCACGTGACGGCCATGCCTGAACCACCTGCCGAGCACGGCGGAACCACCTGCCGGACACGCCAAAATCACCTGCGGGCTACGCCAGAACCACTTGGACGACTCTCCGAAATGACCTGCCGGGCATGTTGGAACCACCTCTCAGACGTGCCAGAAGCACATGGCGGACAGTCCGGAATCACCTGTTGGGCATACGCAACCACCTCTGACACGTACCAGAACCACGTGCCGTGCACGCCGGAACCACCTAACGGACAGACCGGAATCAACTTTTGGGCATGCCGGAACCACAAGTCAGATGTGCCAGAAACACGTGCCGGAGACGCCGGAAGCACCTGCCGAGCATGTCGGAGCCACCTGCTCGACTCGCCAGAAACACCTGCCGGACACGCCAAAATCACCTGCCGGGTACGCCAGAACCACCTGGCGGACACTCCGAAACCACCTGTCGCGCATGCCGGAACCACCTCTCAGACGTGCCGGAAGCACGTGCCGGACACGCCGGAATCACCTACCGGACAGACCGGAACCACCTGCCGAGCACGCCGGAGCCACCTGTTCGACTCGCTGGAACCACCTGCCGGACAGGCCAATATCAACTGCTGGCTATGCCAGAACCACCTGGGGGACGGTCCGGAATCACCTGCCAGCCATGGCGGAACCACCTCTCAGACGTACCAGAACCACCTGCCGGAGAAGCTGGAAACACGTCCTGGACAGTCTGGAACCACCTGCCGGCCAAGCCTGA
This sequence comes from Equus caballus, assembly GCF_041296265.1. NCBI lineage: Eukaryota > Metazoa > Chordata > Mammalia > Perissodactyla > Equidae > Equus > Equus caballus. The sequence goes on from NW_027222045.1 coordinate 85,080, forward strand.
ACCACCTGCCAAGCACAACGGAACAACCTGCCAGACACGCCAAAATCACCTGCGTGTTATGCCAGAACCACTTGGAGGACTCTCTGGGATGACCTGCCGGGCATGCCGGAACCACCTCTCAGACGTGCCAGAACCATGTGGCGGACAGTCCGGAATCACCTGTTGGGCATGCGCAACCACCTCTGAGATGTACCAGAACCACATGCCGTGCAGGCTGGAACCACCTACCGGACAGACCGGAATCACCTTTCGGGCATGCCGGAACCACCTGTCAGATGTGCCAGAAACACGTGCCGGAGACGCCGGAAGCACCTGCCAAGCACGTTGGAACCACCTGCTCAACTCGCCTGAACCACCTGCCGGACATGCCAAAATCACCTGCCGACTATGCCAGAACCACTTGGCGAACACTCTGGAATCACTTGCCGGGCATGCAGGAACCAGCTCTCAGACATGCCAGAACCCCGTGCCAATGACCCCGGAAGCACCAGCCGAGCACGCCGGAACCACCTGCTCGACTCGCCAGAACCACCTGCCGATCACGCAAAAATCACCTGCCGGCTACGCCACAACCAGTTGGTGAACACTTTGGAATCACCTGCCAGGCTTGCTGGAACCACCTGCCAGTCATGCCAAAATCACCTGCCAACTACGCCAGAACCGCTTGGCGGACACTGCGGAAACACCTGTCGGGCCGGCTGGAACCACATCTCAGACGTGCCAGAAACGTGTTCATGAGATGCTGGAACCACACCCCGAACAGACGGATACCACCTGCCAGAACCGCCTGAACCACCTGCTGAGCACGCCGGAACCACCTGCTCGACTCACCGGTACCACCTCCCTGACACGCCAAAATCACCTGCTGGGTATGCCAGAACCACTTGGCGGACACTCTGGAATCATCTGCCGGACATGCCGGAACCAGCTCTCAGACACACCAGAACCAAGTGCCGGAGACGCCGGAAGCACCTGCCGAGCATGCCGGAGCCACCTGCTCGACTCGCCAGAAACACCTGCCGGACACGCCAAAATCACCTGCCGGGTATGCCAGAACCACCTGGCGGACACTACGGAATCACCTGCCGCGCATGCCGGAACCACCTCTCAGACGTGCCGGAAGCACGTGCCGGACACGCCGGAAACACCTACCGGACTGATCGGAACCACCTGCCAAGAACGCCGGAGCCACCTGTTCGACTCGCTGGAACCACCTGCCGGACAGGCCAATATCAACTGCTGGCTATTCCAGAACCACCTGGGGGACGGTCCGAAATGACCTGCCAGCCATGGCGGAACCACCACTCAGGCGTACCAGAACCACCTGCCGGAGAAGCTGGAAACAGGTCGTGGACAGACTGGAACCACGTGACGGCCATGCCCGAACCACCTGCCGAGCACGGCGGAACCACCTGCTCAACTTGCCTGAACCACCTGCCGGACATGCAAAAATCACCTGCCGACTATGCCAGAACCACTTGGCGAACACTCCAGAATTACTTGCCGGGCATGCAGGAACCACCTCTCAGACATGCCAGAACCCCGTGCCAATGACCCCGGAAGCACCAGCCGAGCACGCCGGAACCACCTGCTCGACTCTCCAGAACCACCTGCCGATCACGCAAAAATCACCTGCCATCTACGCCACAACCAGTTGGTGAACACTTTGGAATCACCTGTCAGGCTTGCTGGAACCACCTGCCGGTCATGCCAATATCACCTGCCAACTACGCCAGAACCGCTTGGCGGACACTGCGGAAACACCTGGCAGGCCGGCTGGAACCACATCTCAGACGTGCCAGAAACGTGTTCATGAGATGCTGGAACCACACCCCGAACAGACGGATACCACCTGCCAGAACCGCCTGAACCACCTGCTGAGCACGCCGGAACCACCTGCTCGACTCACCGGTACCACCTCCCTGACACGCCAAAATCACCTGCTGGGTATGCCAGAACCACTTGGCGGACACTCCGGAATCATCTGCCGGACATGCCGGAACCAGCTCTCAGACACACCACAACCAAGTGCCGGAGACGCCGGAAGCACCTGCCGAGCATGCCGGAGCCACCTGCTCGACTCGCCAGAAACACCTGCCGGCCACGCTAATATCACCTGCCGGGTATGCCAGAACCACCTGGCAGACACTCTGAAATCACCTGTCGCGCATGCCAGAACCACCTCTCAGACGTGCCGGAAGCACGTGCCGGACACGCCGGAATCACCTACCGGACAGACCGGAACCACCTGCCGAGCACGCCGGAGCCACCTGTTCGACTCGCTGGAACCACCTGCCGGACAGGCCAATATCAACTGCTGGCTATGCCAGAACCACCTGGGGACGGTCCGGAATCACCTGCCAGCCATGGCGGAACCACCTCTCAGACGTACCAGAACCACCTGCCGGAGAAGCTGGAAACACGTCCTGGACAGTCTGGAACCACCTGCCGGCCAAGCCTGAACCACCTGCCAAGCACAACGGAACAACCTGCCAGACATGCCAAAATCACCTGCGTGTTATGCCAGAACCACTTGGAGGACTGTCTGGGATGACCTGCCGGGCATGCCGGAACCACCTCTCAGACGTGCCAGATCCATGTGGCGGACAGTCCGGAATCACCTGTTGGGCATGCGCAACAACCTCTGAGACGTACCAGAGCCACAGGCCGTGCAGGCTGGAACCACCTACCGGACACACCGGAATCACCTTTCAGGCATGCCGGAAGCACCTGTCAGATGTGCCAGAAACACGTGCCGGAGACGCCGGAAGCACCTGCCAAGCACGTTGGAACCACCTGCTCAACTCGCCTGAACCACCTGCCGGACATGCCAAAATCACCTGCCGACTATGCCAGAACCACTTGGCGAACACTCCGGAATCACTTGCCGGGCATGCAGGAACCACCTCTCAGACATGCCAGAACCCCGTGCCAATGACCCCGGAAGCACCAGCCGAGCACGCCGGAACCACCTGCTCGACTCGCCAGAACCACCTGCCGATCACGCAAAATCACCTGCCGGCTACGCCACAACCAGTTGGTGAACACTTTGGAATCACCTGCCAGGCTTGCTGGAACCACCTGCCAGTCATGCCAAAATCACCTGCCAACTACGCCAGAACCGCTTGGCGGACACTGCGGAAACACCTGTCGGGCCGGCTGGAACCACATCTCAGACGTGCCAGAAACGTGTTCATGAGATGCTGGAACCACACCCCGAACAGACGGATACCACCTGCCAGAACCGCCTGAAAAAAAAAAAAAACACGCCGGAACCACCTG
>NW_027222046.1:0-22458 GCF_041296265.1 Equus caballus
ACTCTGAAACGCAAAGTAATTTTATTAGTTAAGAATGAAGCAGATACCCAGGGTAGGGTTTTCCAGCCTGGGCACTGTTGACACTTGGGGTCAGATAATTCTTTGCTTTGGGGGCTGTTCTGCACATTGTAGCATGTTTAGCGGTATCTCTGGCCTCAGCCCACTAGATATCACTAGCACGACCCGCTCCTTCTCCTGACAATCAACAATGTCTCCACGAAGGCAAGTGCCGAATGCCCCCTAAGGGGCAAAACTACCCTCAGATGAGAAACTGCCCCTAGAATAGAAAAGCCTCATTCTGTTAAGTCATGAAAGATGGTAGAAATTCTTTAGGGTTTTCTCATTCATATATGCATTCCTACAAATATTCATATTCTGAGGAAAAAACTATATGCCACTCTAAGAAATAGAAAGAACCATGGCAAAGGTAAACAGGCTGGCCTTCGGTGGTGGGAAGTTTTCATCCAGAAGTAACTGAGCCATTTCTAAAAGGGACATGACAAAACAACAAAGGGGAACTTGAAGATTATAACATGGTTGAGGAGGAAAAGCCAAAAAAACGCACAATTGTATTACACAGGGGTGGAGCACCAGAGGTTTGTGCTTTATTTCTGGTCTTCCAGCAGAGATTGAAAATCTCTCCACTAACTCCAGTGTCTCACTGGCACTTTTGCTGAGTGGACGAGACCTACCTGACCCTACAAACCAGTAGGGAACTTGGCAAAAGACACTACTAAACCAAATTATCTTCTAAGAATTCTCCAAGTTAACACCAAACTCACATGTATTTTACAGGAGGCTACACATGGTACAAATTACAGACCCTCTTTAAACAAGTGTATCGAATGTTGCTTCATTGGGAATTCAGCTTCCAACCTAACTGCCTAACATCGATCTTCACATGATATAACACTTTATACGTCACACACTTAGGCCCATGACAGCTTTTCTATTCCATGACCCTGGATTTCATGATCCCTTCTCCACCTGATTTTCAAGCTCACTAGATCTTTAAGGTTCTCTTCAGCTAAGAAGTGCCCAGCAAGCTAATAAGCAGAACTTCCTGAAGCTCCTGACATTTGAAATCTTTAATTCTGTCACTTACGTCACTACTACCCTTCACTCTCTTTGACCACAGGCCACTTCCAGTGACTTCAATAAATTTTCTATCACCCCCAAATCCAGAAAAGTTCATGTCAATTGTCCCTGAAAACTTCCTCCTTATCCAAAAAGAAAGTCTTAATGGGCATTTAACTATTTGCCCTCCCCAACCATGCTTAATAAATACATGGAATGGGATGAAGCTTTCCCTAGGGATGACAAAAAGAATACCAACAATGAGGGTAATAATGGTTTTACCTACTGGAGTGGTTCTAAAGTGAAAATCTGATTAGACTGCTTCCCTGATTACATTTCAGGGGCTCTGTACTATCTACAGAATACAAGATAGAAAACCAGTCTTTCCCATGGGATATGAAGCAATACATTGGCTTCCTCTCTAACTTCTTCTCCTATGGATTCTCCACATATCTCAACTCCAGTCATACTGACCAGCTTAGTGCCCACGCACACTCTTGCCATTCAATTTCACAACTCTGTGCCATTACACACACTAGCCCTCAACCGTGGTGGGACAAAACTGCTATTCCTTGCTCTATATACCCTTTAACACCAAGCTTAAGAATCTCCACATTTGTGAGCCCTCCCTAAACTCATCCCAAAATTTATGCTAACACCAACCCAATTCTTAGGGCTCTACTATTTCCTTCACTGTATCACAGAGTATTTGTTTACAAATCTCCCTCCCTGGGAACTTCTTGAGGATAAAGAGCACCTTATTTATCTTTAAGTCCCTAGAACCTAGAAACATACCTGATACATAATAAGTACATTTAATTAATGTTTGATAAACTGATAAATTTCTACTTCACAGACTTGTAAGGATTAAGTGGGACACTGTTTGTAAAAGTGGCCTATAAGTGACAAATCTCTAGAACATTAATTTGCCATGGTGAGGGAAGGGCGCAAACTCAGAGTGGTCTATATCAAAGGACTCCAAGACCTCAGAAACAGAAGAAGTTATTTTCTCTCAGGAAAGTATAACAAGATTTCTAAACCACAGGATTACTAAATCCAGAAAATACAATTATTTCCTTGTAAAGTACACTCATTATTTCAGGCAGATAATTATCTCTTGTGGAATTTGTGAGGAAAACGACAATAAACATAATATTAAGATGATTAGCTACAGTCAATAATATGCTAAAGATAATATATTCAAGAAAGAACAATATTTCCTTACTGCTCCTGTGTCTCAATGACTTTAAGTCAGATAAGACTGCTATTAAAGGCATAGTTTATAAAGAGTATTAATTCCAATAACTGGAAAGTAATCATGTGTGGGGGCCTGGAATTGGCCATCCCAAGATATGTCTCTTTGGCATGATGATTATTTGGGGCTGGAAGGCAACTGGTAAGTAGAATTTACTTACCCTTTATAAGAGACATTTACATTGTAAAGGAAATCTCCATCTGTAACGATATCTCCCTCTCTACCAGGAAGAAGGGGGGATGACCTTATCTCTAGAGACTTAATCAATGGGGAAGGCAAGCACTTAATCTGCATTTGTTTATTGTGCCTGTCTGGTAACCTCCTGTAACTGACTCCCCCCACCCCTAACATCATCCTTTGTCTTCAGCTGGATATGATGTTTGGGGTGGTGGTTTCAGCCATTTTGGTGAGTTGCTTGGCTTGCCTGAGCCTCTCCCATGTATACATTGACAAATAGAAATGGCAAGCAATAGGATATATTGGAGTACACGAGGAAGCCATTTGGTGTAAACCTAATTCGGCCTGACTTTGCATTTTTCCAAAAGGGCCTGACTGTGGCCATTGAGCACGCACTGCATATCTGCTTTAAAACATTTACTATGGCAAGAACAAATGGCCTTAAGACAAAGGTGCAACTTCCCCCCAACATTGGCATTTCCTTAAGGATAAGCATCTTTCCTTAGGCTAGGAACTGATTGCTGCACTCACCTTCGACCACCCAACTCACCTGTGACCACCCAGCTTGAGACAACAGACCTGCCACCCTGCTGTGTTCACCAAGACAGCAGACCTATCTGCTGTTTCCATCAATCACTGTGCTGACAGAGCAGTCTCGCGACTATTGTAAAATGGACATTTCAATCCTATGTGAAACATCCTGTTTGGGGGTATATAACCACTCTGTGCACCCCACTTCTTCGGTACCCTTTCTTCCTTCGGGAAGAAAGGCCCTGGGCCATGGTCCTCAGAATATAAAGCTTTGTTTAATTTTCTCCTGCTATTCTGTCTCCTGTGAATTTAATTAGTTCTCCAGCCAGACGAACCAAGAGAGGGTAGAGGAAATGTGTTCCTCCCCTACACATGCAAAAACTGCTTCCCCTACGACTTAATATTCATGCTATGTACCTCCTTCGGTTTGTGTAGCAATTCAGTATAGAGACCAAAGGAACCCAGAAGATGCATTGCAGGGATTTCTCATACTATTCCTGAGGTGTACACCACAAGAAGAAGATGAAGCAATGATACGACGATGTTTACTGAACATGCTGGCAACTTCAAGTTCCTTTCTTGCATTTACTCTAGGGAACTAATTATAACACAGGAGAAAACTGGAGCTTTCCTTTAAGAAAGCAATAAAAAGAACAAACTCAATTCTTTCTCTCTTTGGACCCTTTAAGTTCACTGAACAAAAAGTGCTCTCTCTCAAGCTCTTCTGGCCTCGCTCTTTATAATCCCTCCGTTTTTCACAGGAAGTATCTTATGCTGCGATCTATAGTCTTGATTCCTAAAAGCAGGTAGGTTCAACCACCACTATTTCAAGCAGTCTCTAAATTTCAGAATTTCTGAAGTTTTCAAGTTCTAAAGTTACCGAAGTTCTAAAAGTTTTCTTAAAGGTAAATAATTTGCCATAGAAACAAAGCTATAGAGATTAGTTTCTCAAATTAGTCCACAAAAGCCAATTTATTACATAATTTCAAAGCAAACTAGATGTGCCAAGCTTTCTAGCCTGGATCTCTGTACATGTACAGTCAACAATGGACCGCATATGCTACTGTGGTCCCACAGATTAGTACTGTATAGCATTGCTGTGTAGTATAGGCTATACTATCTAGGTTTGTGCAAGTACGGTGGGAGAGGAAGAAATTTTCCTCTACCCTTCTAGATTCTTCTGGCTGGTAAGATTAAATTGACATGAGACAGATTAACATGAGAAAAACAAACAAATGCTTAATAACACATATATATGGGAGAAATCTAGGAAAACTGAGTAACTTGCCAAAATGGCTGAAACTCTCACCTTAAATAACATCCTCAGCTAAAGACAAAAGATGTTGGGGACGGGCAGAGTCAGGGACTTCAAAGGGAAGGAAGATAATTTACAAGTAGGTGAAAAGGAGCAAATATTTGGAAAACAAGTGTTGGGCCATACAGAAACAGATGGACACAAAGGGGAGCCCAACAAACAGGCTTGTCTAGGTTCCTCCCTGTCTACCACCTAGTTCATGTTGTGCTAAGGTGATAGCTCACTTCCTGAGACACGTTTTTTACATTCGTTTAGGCAGTTAAGGGGAAGGTAACGTGAAAGACTTCCTGAATCTTTTGTTTCTTAAAAATAACCAACCTAAAGTAATCTCCATGTTGAAGAGACACATTTTGGGGTGGTAAATTTTTTTTCCCTTCAGTACACTCTATGATGTTCGCACAATGACAAAATCACCTAACCACACATTTCTCAGAACACATCCCTTCGTTAAGGGTTCATTAATGCAGGACTGTAGTTCCCTTTGCCTAGAACATCCCTCCTTCTCCCATTCCACCCACCTCGCCTTCGCCTGAATAATTCCTACGCATTCTTTAGTTCTCAGTTTAAACATTACCCTCTCCAGTAAACCTTTCTTAACTAATCCCTCCACAGTGTACCAAGGCCATGTTAATCCTCCACTGTAATCCCATATTAAGTGATAAGTACTTATCAGACTTAGGGTGACAGCTTGCATGTCTCCTCACAGGAATAAGTCTCTGAAAACAGACTGTGACTGCAGTGCCTGGCACACAGGGGCACTCCAAAAATAATTTGTTAAAGCTATTCAGGATATTAAGCCCTGGGTGTTCTATAGTACCTGGGGTTACAGAAGAGCCTAAGACACTGGAGCAGTGCTTTCTGAAAGGACTATCTCTAACTGCATCTTTCTACATTTTTACACATTCCCTTCTATTACTTATCCTTCATGCTTACCAGGATATCTTCCTAAGGAACTTGGAATTAAAAGGGCAAAATAAAGGAACCAATACAAATCTTCCTAACTAAATTTGAATCAGCCCTCTACGATCATAATCAGTGAAAGGAACAACTCAAATCTGACCATATTGAAACTCTTCACTAAAACCTGTATTCTTCATTTTGTACTACTTTACCTGGGTTAGGTTTGCACTAGAACTTGAATCATTACTTTCATGATGCTCACAATGATATTTTCCTTTTGACTCATGAACAGTCTGCTTACACGTGGAATCTGAAAATAAACGTTCTCTTGGGTGCCTAGTCAAATTTAATGACACCCGGCAGCCTTCCAGGCATTCTTTGTTCTCCAGCTTAGTCTTCGACTTGGTAGAATCTACACTGAAGACACTTCCTCCTACAAGCTTCTGGAGAGTATCACAGGATTTTTGCTGGGATTTTGAAACTGATCTTCCTTCTTCTAGATTTGAGGTTTCCTTAATTATCTTGTTGGAACTGTAATCCTGAGAAAACTGGATTCTCTTCCATTTCTCCAAAACACATTTTTCAGAACTGTCTGCAAATTTATTGTACTTTTCTTTCTTGTGTTCCTTCATCTTCTCCCTCTGAGCAAGTAAATGAGCCCATCTTTTCCATTTGCCTTCAGCTTTGGGTTTCACATCTTTGGCAATCTCAGGACTGCTAAAGTTTTTATTTCCATGGTCAAGCTTACTCCCAACATTTGTCAATTTACTATCTTTCACTTTAAAATCTACACATTTATTGATATCCTTTTTAGTTCCATTTGAAGAAAAACTCTGGGAAATCATTTGATTATTATTTGAATATGATGCTTCTTGGAGTTTAACGGGTCCTTGGGATGAAGAACTGATTTTTGGTCTCTTTCATGCAGTGTCACTTTCTACATTCAGTCTGTAAAGCAGTACAGAAACCAATGTTACATTATGATTACACACGATTATACATAATGTTGCACTGTATCATTTTAGTTAGGAAATAACATAACTGGACTGAGGCAAACTTCATAAAAAGTAAGAAATGGCTACATTAAGAATGAAGTAGAGGGGCCAGCCGGGTGGTGTAGTGGTTAAGTTCACACACTTTGCATTAGTGGCCCAGGGTTCAGGGGTTCGGATTCCAGGTGCAGACCTGGCACTGCTCGTCAAGCCAAGCTGTGGCGGCATCCCACATAAAATATAGGAAGACTGGCACAGATGTTAGCTCAGCGACAAATTTCCTCAAGCAAAAAGAGGAGGACTAGCAACAGATGTTATCCCAGGGCCAATCCTCCTCACCAAAAAAAAAAAAAAAGAAGAAGAAGAAGTGGAAGGATTACTCAACAAATGGGTGTTGCAATAATCAGTTTACTATTTGGAATAAGTCCAAATTTACAGCTTTATATAATACCAGACAGCATAAATGAAAATTAAAAGGGCTTGGAATTGGTATTTGTTATAAATGTGACAGATTATTAGTCTTAGTTAATAAAAAGCTCATCAAAAACTACTAAGACTCTAGAATAGGACGTCAACAGAAAATTAATGAAAAAGAAAAAGAGAACAGCTAATAAACATTTGGGGGAAAGTCTGACTTCTCTAGTAATCACAGACACGCTAATTACAACATATCATTTTCTTCTATCAAATTAGCAAAAGATTTTAAAGTAACATTAAATATTGGCAAGAAGTTATAAAGTGGACTCTCTCATATGTTCCTGGTGGAAATGCAAAATGATACAACAATTCCACAAAATAATTTGACAATATAATTAAGAATTCTAAAAATATTCATATTCTTTCACGTCTCAGTAATTACCATTTTAGAAATCTACACCAAGGTGAAAAAAATCTGAAATGGACTAAAAAATAAAAAAATATTCAATTCAGGATTACTTATAATAGCAAAAAATCAGGCAGAAAGTAAATGCTAAAATTTTGGAAATGACTAAGAAACATATCATTCTATCAAATATGACAGAATAGCATAGTCATTTCACATGATGTTTATAAAAAGATTTCAATAACATAACAAAAAATATTGATATAACATTAAGCAAAAAACAAGCAGGGCACAAATCTGTATACATAATGTGATCTCAACAATTTAAATAAGCATAGTAAAAAGGCCAGAAAGAAATGTGCTAAACTATCAGAAACAGCAATAGCTAGAGGTAGTAATAATATTTTCCTTTTTAAAGTAGATATTACTTTGTAGTCAAAATGAAACACAATACAGTAATTTATATTAATAAACCCTTGCGTGTTCTAAGTGCCTGCCACTCTGGAGAGGCAGCGGAGGACACACCACGTAGAGTCCTTACCCTCAAATGGCTTACAGTCCAGCAGGGGAGAAAGAGATGGCAAATAAGTGACTTCCCAAGTAATTAATCATGCAAGAGCAAACTGTAAACATCACAGAGTTTTTATAGGAGTTTTACTTGAGTCTTCATCTGGTTTTATTTTCTTTGCTATCTTCCTACAAAAAGACTGCCTATCATTATCTACCTGTTATTAAGTAACAATAAAACAAAACTTCGCATTTTAATGGGACCTTGCTTGGCATCTAATAGTATATCATGTAAGGTGTCAACTGTATTAAAGAAAAATCAGGAAAACAACCACTTTAAGAGGCCCCTGCAGTTCTCGGAGCATTTCCATATTCCTCTTTGATGTGTTCTTCCCAATAGCCCTGTGCTGCATATTTCATAGCAATCTACGCACCATGTTCTGTATGGTCATAAATAATGAAAACTCAACATTACAAGGCCTTTTAAAAGACCAATAAAATTAAATCTTAAAATTACCTCTTATCAGCTAGTTTTGTGAAATGCTATAGTAAGATAATGCAGTTTTATATTTGCAACCCAAAATACTAAAGTTCTGAGATCTTTTTAGACATAAAAGTTAGACATGCAGCAAATACTTTTTTATCAATGACTTAGTGTAAAATCCATATTCAGCTGAAGCTGAATAGCATCATCCTGGATTGAACGCTTACGCCAAAAGAATAAATGTGAAATTTTGTCAAGATCTAATTATAATTAGCTTATTTTAAAACTTAGTAACCATTTTAAAATGTAACATGCTGCACGAACAATAACTTCTCAACATTATCAGCTCCTAGATTGCTCCGTTGCTCATGATAATGCACATTTCGGATACTAAATTACATACTTAATCTCAATTTAGGTCAATTGAAGAATAAAGTACTTTTCAGCTAATTCTGCCAGTAATGGGTACTGCTGATAGCAATACTGTCATCTCTCTAATAGTAACTGAGGCAAAACTTATCTCCTTTTCAGCTCCTGGAATTAAAGACTTGGTCAATGGTGAAGATGCAATTTTATCGACAAAATCCCACAAACTGAAAGTGTGCTGCTTCTAGAAAGGCTTTCTGAGTCTTTTCAAAAACAGACTTAAAGTTGTTGCCCTTTTTACATTTTTATTGATAATACATCTGTATGTACTTAAACCACAGAGCTGGAATTGTGGCAATGGTACAATGTAACTGGCTTTCAGAATGACAAAATTCTCTCTGATTTTCCATCTGCAACTCAGCTTTCGCTGTTTGCACACCAATTTCGAGGCCTTCCCCATAGTTGAATATGGAGATTTTTACAGAAGATGCCATATACTATAAATAAATACTTGTAACCTTAAGGCAAACTAGTTTGCTTACTTTTCCAACAAGTAAATAACAGCAAACAAACCACTTTCTCTGCAGGAAATGATTGTCAGAAATCCTGCACTCGTTTTTTTTGTGGGGTGTTTTTCTTGGTGAGGAAGATTGGCCCTGAGCTAACATCTGTTGCCAATCTTCCTCTTTGCTTGAGGAGGATTGTCACTGAGCTAACACCTGTGCTAATCTTCCTCTATTTTATGTGGGATGCTGCCACAGCATGGCTTGACAAGCGGTGCTCGGTTCACACTGGAGATCCAAACCTGTGAACTGTGGGCCTCCAAAGCGTAGTGTGCGAACTTAACCACTATGCCCCAGACCAGCCCCTGCACTGTGGATATTAATGTCTGCAAAAGCACAGTGTTACAGCATTCTTTCATCCAAGTAACCTTTTAAATATGCAATAGCTCCTATAACATATTGTTTAAGTATATGACAAGGAAGTTCTAAAATATCTTGTATGTCAAATAGTTTGTCTTTGTTTATTTATTTATTTATTTATTTATTTTTGAGGAAGATTAGCCCTGAGCTAACATCTGCTGCCAATCCTCCTCTTTTTGGGGAGGAAGACTGGCCCTGAGCTAACATCCATGCTCATCTTCCTCTACTTTATATGTGGGACGCCTGCCACAGCATGGCTTGTCAAGTGGTGCCATGTCCACACCCAGGATCCAAACCGGCAAACCCCAGGCTGCCAAAGTGGAACATGTGCACTTAACCGCTGCGCCACCAGGCCAGCCCCAGTTTGTCTTTGACAAAAGAAAATTTCACTACAAGTTACACGTAGAGTGCTTGCCAATATTTGCAAGTGAATATTCAGATATTAACAATGAATCCAAATGCCATGCCTTGCTCATATTATTGACATTGTTACCCTTATGATGTTATATGATGATAACCCACACAGTGGCATGGTCATTGATCACATGTGGGTTCAGGGATGCAGAAATGTTGTTGAAGTAGGCATTCAACTATTCAGCATTGCAAAGGCTGAAGCCAAATAGCGGCTTTTGAGTAAATTCATGAATCCTTAGAATAATTTAAATGCTAATCCAAAAATAATTCAGCAACATTATTTTTTCCTCCTCCCAAGATTATGTGAACAAGTCTAAGGGGGTAATATACAGATCAGAAGTCTGTTTACACTCTTATACATGGATATAAAATCAAGGGCTAGAAAATGTGCCCTTAAGCAAATCAAACAGTGTTTTAGAACTCAAAAGAAAAGAAAAAAAGTATACTAGTACAAAAGGCATTAAAAACCCAGTCCGAAAAATTCAGAAAGTGATAGCATAACATGATATTTGCGACAGAACATACTTCCACAGATAACAACACAGAAGCAAAGTATCACAAAAACTAGGAGGAGATGATCCAAAAGAAAAGCTGAAGAAGAGTCAGAGACAAGCTGGATTTGTTGTTTTTAGCAAACATAACTGAGCTTGTCTGGAAAGCAGAACTTTTATTTCTATACTTAATGCCATTTTACTTGTTTTCTCATAACTCCCTATTTTCAGAGAAACCTTGATATTATCAACTTTGATCACGCATTTTACTTTTTATATTTACCCCCATTAGTGGCAAGAAATTCCTTTACCACAAAATTCTCTGAAATTTTTATCCAAAGAATGCAGAAGTTAAAGATCAATAATCTCCAATATTCTCCTATCCCCCAAGTTCTTTAGTTGTAGCCACATTCAGTTTAATTCACATGGTTTTAAAGCCATTTCAATTCAATAAGCTATATAGTCTCTTCATGGGTGATATGTAAAAATAATTTATCCAAAATTTCTAAATCAGCCTCGTGACTTTTTCCGTAACTATATGTAATGAAGTGACAAATAAAAATGGCAAGCAATAGGATATATTGGAGAATATGAGGAAGCCATTTGGTGTAAACCTAATTCGGCCTGACCTTGTCTTTCCAAAAGGGCCTGACCGAGGCAGTTGAGCATGCATTGTATATCTGCCTTAGAGATTCCCTATGGCAAGAGCGAAGGCCCTTGAGATAAAGGTGCAACTTCCCTCCCCCTCCCAACGTTGGCATTTCCTTAAGGATTAAGCATCTTTCTTTAGGCTAGGAACTGATTGCTGTGCTCACCTGTGACCACCCAGCTTGAGACAATAGAGTTGCCTCCTGCTACGCCCACCGAGATAGCAGACCCCACTACCTGCTGTGTCCAACAAGCGCTGTGCCCAAAGGGCAATCTTGTGACTACTGTGGGAGGGACATTTCAATCATATGTAAAGCATCCTCTTTGGGGGTATATAACTCAGGGCACCTTCCCGCTCCGCGAAGGTCCGAAGCGTGTGGGCGGGGCCGCAGGAGTTCTGCCAGGAGGGTGTCCCTGTCGCTGTCCGCAGTCCACCGCCGGAGGGGGGGCGGGGCAACGGCCGGGCAGCGTCTGGGCGGCGGCGGGGGCGCGCGCGCGCGCGCGAGGAGAGGAGCGCGCGGCTGCTGCGCCACCGTCCTGGGAGGCGTGGGAGGCGTCGGCCAGCCACGCCTGCCTGCCCAGAGCCGAGCCCGGCAGAGGCCGGCCGCGCTGTGCTGCTCTCTCCCGGGCCGGGCTCGTCCGTTCCCCCGGCGTCCGTGGACGCCGCTCCGTGTCCCCGCTGGGCACAGCAGCCCGGGCCGTGCACAGCCACGGCCGCTAGCCTGAGGAGGCCGTCCTTCAGCTCCCGCTCTTCCTGCTCGCCGGACACGGACGACCGGGGCGCCTGCGAAGATGATTCCATCTGGGAGAGGTACCTGGGGGCGTGGGCCTGGGGGCTGGTGGGAGGCGAGCGCGTCCCTGAGGAATAGGCTTGTGCGCCAAGAGGTGCCCGTCAGGTGGCGGGACTGCTGTGCGGCGCGGGGAGCGAGGGGGTCTCTTCGTGCGCTTCAGGCGTTCGTGGAACGGGCGGTGTGTGCCGGGCCCGGGGCCAGCCTGGGCATGCGGTGCCCGGGAGTCGGGCGCTGGAAGCGCCAGCCGTGGTCTCGGCTTCTCGGAAGGACAGGCGCGAAGTCGATAAGGACACTGGTCTCGAGGCGTTCTGAGGAGTGCAGGTCTCCCTCTTTTCGAGGCTACGTTCCGTTGGGGTTTTCCTGAAGCCTGTTGTGGCCCTGAAGCTCAGGCCGGTTCAGGGGAAGTGGCCTGTCGAGGGCCACGTAATATTTGTGTGCAGAGCCAGTGCTTTCCAAAGCCCTTGACTGTGCAGAAGTCTACCTGTTAGGGGTGCAGTGGGGGCTGTCCGGGGAGCGTTGTGAGCACAGGTATGTGCCCCACACTTGAAAGTATGGAAGAGAAAGCGTGAGGCTGGAGGGTGCTCCGTTCGTTCCCTCCTTCCACAGAAAGTCTGGAGAGTTGACTTTGGGACAAGTCCTTCCTTTCCTCTGGTCGGTGCGTGTTCAGTGGCCTGGACACTTGGTGAGCAGGACTGACAGGGTGTTTGACGTACTGGACCTCACAGCCCGGTTGGAAAGGACAGACAGGCAGCAACCAATTGCCTAGGAGATACGTAAAGGCAATTTTGTGTTGAGTGTTGAGAACTACGGCATTTCCTGTTAGCCTTTGTGACTCAGGCAGTGATGTGGAAGCTGAGAGCAGATGCCTAAAAGACAAGGAGGACTTGTGCGGGAGAGTGTTGGGACAGGGCACGGGAGGAGTATGGCCTGTCAGAGGAGCTGAAAGAATGCCCTGGAGACTGGGGCCGCCGCGTAGGGACTGTAGGGTGGGGAAAACAAAACTTTTCGATTGAGGCTGGCGCTTTCTGTAGGTTTTTGGAGACTGAGCGTGGTGATTCAGAACGTGGCCTCTGGAGCCAGACTCTGTCACATGGGTCCTGGCTCTGCCACCTACGGGCTGTGTGAACTTGGGCAAGTTACTGTACCATTCTGTGTGTCAGTTTCCTGATCTGTAAAACGGGGATGATTATCATACGCACTCCATAGGTGAGTGTAAAGGTGAGAGGATATTTCATATCCGTAAAGTACTTAGAGCAGTGTCTGGCCTTTAGTAGGCGTTAGTAGTGGTTGATTAAAGAAATGGCTAAATGCATACCTAAGTATTCAAGGCTTGGAGGCTGTCCCTGGTGAAACGTGTGAACTTGAATGGATTACACCCAACTTTGTTTTGTTTCCTTTCCGGCTTGCAGTTGCTACTGACCGCATCTGCAGCACTGTGGAATTAGAAATAATCTGCCTCGACTTGGCTGCTCTTGGTAAAACAATCTAATGCTGTCCAAATTATCCCAGGGAAATAAAAGCCTTTTCAGTAGCATAGTAGGGTTAGGCTTATTTAATATGTATTGTTTATATTGGTTTGTTTAGTGTTTGTTGGTGACTTTGCGTTCGTTTTTTTTTTTTTTTTTTTTTTTGGGCAAAGCTGCTCGGTTAAACAAAGCAGATTAGCTAGGAAATGGTTCAGACCCAGAGAAAAGTAGAGAGTCGTGTAAGCAGAGCACGCCTTTCCTTGACTCTCTGTCGAGAGCTTTTGTGATTGCAGCTGCTCTCTGCCTCAGACACGGTGCCCTCTGCGTGTGCAGTCATCTAAACAGTGCAGGGTCTGGGACCGTGGAGAATCCAAGGCAGTAGAGTCATGCTTTGCTTAACAGTGGGGATGAGTTCTGAGGAGTGTGTCATGGTCAGGCAATCTCGAGACTGTGCAAACACCACGGAGTTCCTAAACCTGGATGGCAGAGCCTCCTACACACCTAGGCCATATGGGACTAATCTGATGGGACCCCCGTTGTTGACTGAAACGTCCCGATGTAGGGCATGACTGTACTTCCCAACTCCAAGGGCACGGAAGTGTAGCCTGTGGGGCTTTGGAAAAGAACAGAGACGCTCAAGGCCTACTCTGGACCCACTGACTCAGAATCTACTGGGATAGGTCCCGCCTTTAAAGACCAGACGTAGTCCTCCTCTGCAGACATCTCATCAACGGTTTTTCACGCTGGGTTTTCCCTCATCTGAGAAAACAGGCCAAGAGCTTGTGGGGATCCATAATTAGTGTTTTAAGACATTTGGCAGGACTCAGTGTTTTTCACGTTCTGTGATACTGGGATCTGCATCTCCACCGTAATGTGTTAAACCTTGAAATCTTGTCCAAAAGTCATGTCATTACCTAGAGAATCCTTCTGTGAATTCCAGGCAGATTGCCATCTTTCTGCTTCCGCCTGCTCACCTTTCCAATGGGGAGAATAACGGTAACCTACCTTTTGGAGGTGAGGATTGAATGAGACAGTTGGTGCAAAGCAGTGGGCACAGGATCTGGCACAAAGTGAAGCCTTCAAGAAATTATGATTACAGTAGTTTTGATTTCCCTCCAGTCGGAATAGAGTTTAGTTGAAGTTAGTGGCTGTGGCACAGCTGTGTCTCAGGCTGGTGTCTGCCGCCCTGAGCTAAGCCATAAAAATCCCTGGAATAACTTTTCAAAAGCCTGTTAGCCTCTTGAGCCTCCTACACGTCTTTATTTTATTTTATTTTATGTTATTTTATTTTATGTTATTTTATTGCAGTAACAGTGGATTCTAAGATGATATAGCTTTCAGATGTACGTTGTAATATATTTCGAATTCTGTGTAGATTACATGGTGTTCACCACCCGAAAACTAATTATAGTCGGTCACCTCACATGTGAGCCTCATCGCCCCTTTGGCTCTCTCCCCTCCCCCCTCCCCCTATGGTAACCAGCAATCCAGTCTCCTTTGCTCTGTGTGCGTTTGTCGTTGTTTTTATCTTCTCCTTATGAGTGAGATCACACGGTGTCTGGAGTTTGACTTTCTCCCTCTGATTTATTTCGCTTCACATAATACCCTCAAGGTCCCTCCACGTTGTCGCAAATGGTCGGATCTCATCATTTCTTAGGGCCGAGTAGCATTCCATTGTGTATACATACCACATCTTCTTCATCCATTCTTCCCCTGATGGGCACCTAGGTTGCTTCCAAGTTCTGGCTGTTGTGAATAATGCTGCAGTGAACCTAGGGGTGCATGTGTCTTTCTGCATTGGTGTTTTCAAGTTCTTTGGATGAATAGCCAGCAGTGGGCTAGCTGGATCATACACATGGTAGATGTATTCTTAGTTTTCTGAGGATACTCCATACTGCTTTCCATAGTCGGCTGCACCAGTCTGCCCTCCCGCCAGCAGTGCAGGAGAGTTCCCTTCTCTCCACATCCTCTCCGACACTTGTCTCTTGTCTTGTTAATGAGAGCCATTCTGACCAGAGTAAGGTGACATCTCCTTGTAGTTGTGATTTGCATTTCTCTGATCGCTAATGATGTTGAGTCCCTTTCCATATGCCTGTTGGCCATCCGGATACCTTCTTTGGAGAAATCACTGCTCAGATCTTTTGCCCGCCTTTTTAATTGGGTTGTTGATTTCTTTTGCTGTTGAGATGTATGAGTTCTTTCTGTGTTTTGGATATTAAGCCCTTATCCGATATAGGGTTTGCAAGAATCTTCTCCCCAGTTGTTAGGTTGTGTTTTGGTTTTGTGGATGGTTTCCTTTGCGGTGCAGAGGATTATTTTGACTTTGATGTAGTCCCATTTGTTCACTTTGTATTTTGTTTCCATTGCCCAGTCAGACGTGGTACTTGAAAATAGGCTGCTAAGACTGATGTCAAAGAGCCTACTGCCTATGTTTTCTTGTAGAGGTTGCATGGTTTCGGGTCTGACATTCAAGTAAAAGCGGAGGGAGGAGGCTGCAGTTCCCCGAGAGCGAGCGTAGCGGGGACCCTGCGTCCCTGTCAGCGCACCTTCCCGCTCCGCGAAGGTCCGAAGCGTGCGGGCGGGGCCGCAGGAGTTGTCCCAGGAGGGTGTCCCTGTCGCTGTCCGCAGTCCACCGCCGGAGGGGGGGCGGGGCAACGGCCGGGCAGCGTCTGGGAGGCGGCGGGCGCGCGCGCGCGCGCGAGGAGAGGAGCGCGCGGCTGCTGGGCCGCCGTCCTGGGAGGCGTGGGAGGCGTCGGCGAGCCGCGCCTGCCTGCCCAGAGCCGAGCCCGGCGGAGGCCGGCCGCGCTGTGCTGCTCTCTCCCGGGCCGGGCTCGTCCGTTCCCCCGGCGTCCGTGGACGCCGCTCCGTGTCCCCGCTGGGCACAGCAGCCCGGGCCCTCCGCGGCCACGGCCGCTAGCCTGAGGAGGCCCTCCTTCAGCTCCCGCTCTTCCTGCTCGCCGGACACGGACGACCGGGGCGCCCGCGAAGAGGATTCCATCTGAGAGAGGTACCTGGGGGGCGTGGGCCTGGGGGCTGGTGGGAGGCGAGCGTGTCCCTGAGGAGTAGGCTTGTGCGCCAAGAGGTGCCCGTCAGGTCGCGGGACAGCTGTGCGGCGCGGGGAGCGAGGGGGTCTCTTCGTGCGCTTGAGGCGTTCGTGGAACGGGCGGTGTGTGCCGGGCACGGGGCCCGCCTGGGCATGCGGTGCCCGGGAGTCGGGCGCTGAAGCGCCCCCCGTGGTCTTGGCTTCTCGGAAGGACAGACGCCAAGTCGATAAGGACACTGGTCTCGAGGCGTTCTGAGGAGTGCGGGTCTCCCTCTTTTCGAGGCTACGTTCCGTTGGGGTTTTCACGAAGCCTGTTGTGGCCCTGAAGCTCAGGCCGGTTCAGGGGAAGTGGCCTGTCGAGGGCCACATAATATTTGTGTGCAGAGCCAGTGCTTTCCAAAGCCCTTGACTGTGCAGAAGTCTACCTGTTAGGGGTGCAGTGGGGGCTGTCCGGGGAGCGTTGTGAGCACAGGTATGTGCCCCACACTTGAAAGTATGGAAGAGAAAGCGTGAGGCTGGAGGGTGCTCCGTTCGTTCCCTCCTTGCACAGAAAGTCTGGAGAGTTGACTTTGGGACAAGTCCTTCCTTTCCTCTGGTCGGTGCGTGTTCAGTGGCCTGGACACTTGGTGAGCAGGACTGACAGGGTGTTTGACGTACTGGACCTCACAGCCCGGTTGGAAAGGACAGACAGGCAGCAACCAATTGCCTAGGAGATACGTAAAGGCAATTTTGTGTTGAGTGTTGAGAACTACGGCATTTCCTGTTAGCCTTTGTGACTCAGGCAGTGATGTGGAAGCTGAGAGCAGATGCCTAAAAGACAAGGAGGACTTGTGCGGGAGAGTGTTGGGACAGGGCACGGGAGGAGTATGGCCTGTCAGAGGAGCTGAAAGAATGCCCTGGAGACTGGGGCCGCCGCGTAGGGACTGTAGGGTGGGGAAAACAAAACTTTTCGATTGAGGCTGGCGCTTTCTGTAGGTTTTTGGAGACTGAGCGTGGTGATTCAGAACGTGGCCTCTGGAGCCAGACTCTGTCACATGGGTCCTGGCTCTGCCACCTACGGGCTGTGTGAACTTGGGCAAGTTACTGTACCATTCTGTGTGTCAGTTTCCTGATCTGTAAAACGGGGATGATTATCATACGCACTCCATAGGTGAGTGTAAAGGTGAGAGGATATTTCATATCCGTAAAGTACTTAGAGCAGTGTCTGGCCTTTAGTAGGCGTTAGTAGTGGTTGATTAAAGAAATGGCTAAATGCATACCTAAGTATTCAAGGCTTGGAGGCTGTCCCTGGTGAAACGTGTGAACTTGAATGGATTACACCCAACTTTGTTTTGTTTCCTTTCCGGCTTGCAGTTGCTACTGACCGCATCTGCAGCACTGTGGAATTAGAAATAATCTGCCTCGACTTGGCTGCTCTTGGTAAAACAATCTAATGCTGTCCAAATTATCCCAGGGAAATAAAAGCCTTTTCAGTAGCATAGTAGGGTTAGGCTTATTTAATATGTATTGTTTATATTGGTTTGTTTAGTGTTTGTTGGTGACTTTGCGTTCGTTTTTTTTTTTTTTTTTTTTTTTGGGCAAAGCTGCTCGGTTAAACAAAGCAGATTAGCTAGGAAATGGTTCAGACCCAGAGAAAAGTAGAGAGTCGTGTAAGCAGAGCACGCCTTTCCTTGACTCTCTGTCGAGAGCTTTTGTGATTGCAGCTGCTCTCTGCCTCAGACACGGTGCCCTCTGCGTGTGCAGTCATCTAAACAGTGCAGGGTCTGGGACCGTGGAGAATCCAAGGCAGTAGAGTCATGCTTTGCTTAACAGTGGGGATGAGTTCTGAGGAGTGTGTCATGGTCAGGCAATCTCGAGACTGTGCAAACACCACGGAGTTCCTAAACCTGGATGGCAGAGCCTCCTACACACCTAGGCCATATGGGACTAATCTGATGGGACCCCCGTTGTTGACTGAAACGTCCCGATGTAGGGCATGACTGTACTTCCCAACTCCAAGGGCACGGAAGTGTAGCCTGTGGGGCTTTGGAAAAGAACAGAGACGCTCAAGGCCTACTCTGGACCCACTGACTCAGAATCTACTGGGATAGGTCCCGCCTTTAAAGACCAGACGTAGTCCTCCTCTGCAGACATCTCATCAACGGTTTTTCACGCTGGGTTTTCCCTCATCTGAGAAAACAGGCCAAGAGCTTGTGAGGATCCATAATTAGTGTTTTAAGACATTTGGCAGGACTCAGTGTTTTTCACGTTCTGTGATACTGGGATCTGCATCTCCACCGTAATGTGTTAAACCTTGAAATCTTGTCCAAGAGTCATGTCATTACCTAGAGAATCCTTCTGTGAATTCCAGGCAGATTGCCATCTTTCTGCTTCCGCCTGCTCACCTTTCCAATGGGGAGAATAACGGTAACCTACCTTTTGGAGGTGAGGATTGAATGAGACAGTTGGTGCAAAGCAGTGGGCACAGGATCTGGCACAAAGTGAAGCCTTCAAGAAATTATGATTACAGTAGTTTTGATTTCCCTCCAGTCGGAATAGAGTTTAGTTGAAGTTAGTGGCTGTGGCACAGCTGTGTCTCAGGCTGGTGTCTGCCGCCCTGAGCTAAGCCATAAAAATCCCTGGAATAACTTTTCAAAAGCCTGTTAGCCTCTTGAGCCTCCTACACGTCTTTATTTTATTTTATTTTATTTTATTTTATTTTATTTTATGTTATTTTATTTTATTGCAGTAAAAGTGGATTCTAAGATGATATAGCTTTCAGATGTACGTTGTAATATATTTCGAATTCTGTGTAGATTACATGGTGTTCACCAGCCGAAAACTAATTATAGTCGGTCACCTCACATGTGCGCCTCATCGCCCCTTTGGCTCTCTCCCCTCCCCCTTCCCCCTATGGTAACCAGCAATCCAGTCTCCTTTGCTCTGTGTGCGTTTGTCGTTGTTTTTATCTTCTCCTTATGAGTGAGATCACACGGTGTCTGGAGTTTGACTTTCTCCCTCTGATTTATTTCACTTCACATAATACCCTCAAGGTCCCTCCACGTTGTCGCAAATGGTCGGATCTCATCATTTCTTAGGGCCGAGTAGCATTCCATTGTGTATACATACCACATCTTCTTCATCCATTCTTCCCCTGATGGGCACCTAGGTTGCTTCCAAGTTCTGGCTGTTGTGAATAATGCTGCAGTGAACCTAGGGGTGCATGTGTCTTTCTGCATTGGTGTTTTCAAGTTCTTTGGATGAATAGCCAGCAGTGGGCTAGCTGGATCATACACATGGTAGATGTATTCTTAGTTTTCTGAGGATACTCCATACTGCTTTCCATAGTCGGCTGCACCAGTCTGCCCTCCCGCCAGCAGTGCAGGAGAGTTCCCTTCTCTCCACATCCTCTCCGACACTTGTCTCTTGTCTTGTTAATGAGAGCCATTCTGACCAGAGTAAGGTGACATCTCCTTGTAGTTGTGATTTGCATTTCTCTGATCGCTAATGATGTTGAGTCCCTTTCCATATGCCTGTTGGCCATCCGGATACCTTCTTTGGAGAAATCACTGCTCAGATCTTTTGCCCGCCTTTTTAATTGGGTTGTTGATTTCTTTTGCTGTTGAGATGTATGAGTTCTTTCTGTGTTTTGGATATTAAGCCCTTATCCGATATAGGGTTTGCAAGAATCTTCTCCCCAGTTGTTAGGTTGTGTTTTGGTTTTGTGGATGGTTTCCTTTGCGGTGCAGAGGATTTTTTTTGACTTTGATGTAGTCCCATTTGTTCACTTTGTATTTTGTTTCCATTGCCCAGTCAGACGTGGTACTTGAAAATAGGCTGCTAAGACTGATGTCAAAGAGCCTACTGCCTATGTTTTCTTGTAGAGGTTGCATGGTTTCGGGTCTGACATTCAAGTAAAAGCGGAGGGAGGAGGCTGCAGTTCCCCGAGAGCGAGCGTAGCGGGGACCCTGCGTCCCTGTCAGCGCACCTTCCCGCTCCGCGAAGGTCCGAAGCGTGCGGGCGGGGCCGCAGGAGTTGTCCCAGGAGGGTGTCCCTGTCGCTGTCCGCAGTCCACCGCCGGAGGGGGGCGGGGCAACGGCCGGGCAGCGTCTGGGCGGCGGCGGGCGCGCGCGCGCGCGCGAGGAGAGGAGCGCGCGGCTGCTGGGCCGCCGTCCTGGGAGGCGTGGGAGGCGTCGGCGAGCCGCGCCTGCCTGCCCAGAGCCGAGCCCGGCGGAGGCCGGCCGCGCTGTGCTGCTCTCTCCCGGGCCGGGCTCGTCCGTTCCCCCGGCGTCCGTGGACGCCGCTCCGTGTCCCCGCTGGGCACAGCAGCCCGGGCCCTCCGCGGCCACGGCCGCTAGCCTGAGGAGGCCCTCCTTCAGCTCCCGCTCTTCCTGCTCGCCGGACACGGACGACGGGGTCGCCCGCGAAGACGATTCCATCTGAGAGAGGTACCTGGGGGGCGTGGGCCTGGGGGCTGGTGGGAGGCGAGCGTGTACCTGAGGAATAGGCTTGTGCGCCAAGAGGTGCCCGTCAGGTCGCGGGACAGCTGTGCGGCGCGGGGAGCGAGGGGGTCTCTTCGTGCGCTTCAGGCGTTCGTGGAACGGGCGGTGTGTGCCGGGCACGGGGCCCGCCTGGGCATGCGGTGCCCGGGAGTCGGGCGCTGAAGCGCCCCCCGTGGTCCTGGCTTCTCGGAAGGACAGACGCCAAGTCGATAAGGACACTGGTCTCGAGGCGTTCTGAGGAGTGCGGGTCTCCCTCTTTTCGAGGCTACGTTCCGTTGGGGTTTTCACGAAGCCTGTTGTGGCCCTGAAGCTCAGGCCGGTTCAGGGGAAGTGGCCTGTCGAGGGCCACACAATATTTGTGTGCAGAGCCAGTGCTTTCCAAAGCCCTTGACTGTGCAGAAGTCTACCTGTTAGGGGTGCAGTGGGGGCTGTCCGGGAGCGTGGTGAGCACAGGTATGTGCCCCACACTTGAAAGTATGGAAGAGAAAGCGTGAGGCTGGAGGGTGCTCCGTTCGTTCCCTCCTTCCACAGAAAGTCTGGAGAGTTGACTTTGGGACAAGTCCTTCCTTTCCTCTGGTCGGTGCGTGTTCAGTGGCCTGGACACTTGGTGAGCAGGACTGACAGGGTGTTTGACGTACTGGACCTCACAGCCCGGTTGGAAAGGACAGACAGGCAGCAACCAATTGCCTAGGAGATACGTAAAGGCAATTTTGTGTTGAGTGTTGAGAACTACGGCATTTCCTGTTAGCCTTTGTGACTCAGGCAGTGATGTGGAAGCTGAGAGCAGATGCCTAAAAGACAAGGAGGACTTGTGCGGGAGAGTGTTGGGACAGGGCACGGGAGGAGTATGGCCTGTCAGAGGAGCTGAAAGAATGCCCTGGAGACTGGGGCCGCCGCGTAGGGACTGTAGGGTGGGGAAAACAAAACTTTTCGATTGAGGCTGGCGCTTTCTGTAGGTTTTTGGAGACTGAGCGTGGTGATTCAGAACGTGGCCTCTGGAGCCAGACTCTGTCACATGGGTCCTGGCTCTGCCACCTACGGGGCTGTGTGAACTTGGGCAAGTTACTGTACCATTCTGTGTGTCAGTTTCCTGATCTGTAAAACGGGGATGATTATCATACGCACTCCATAGGTGAGTGTAAAGGTGAGAGGATATTTCATATCCGTAAGTACTTAGAGCAGTGTCTGGCCTTTAGTAGGCGTTAGTAGTGGTTGATTAAAGAATGGATGAATGCATACCTAAGTATTCAAGGCTTGGAGGCTGTCCCTGGTGTAACGTGTGAACTTGAATGGATTACACACAACTTTGTTTTGTTTCCTTTCCGGCTTGCAGTTGCTACTGACCGCATCTGCAGCACTGTGGAATTAGAATAATCTGCCTCGACTGGCTGCTCTTGGTAAAACAATCTAATGCTGTCCAAATTATCCCAGGGAAAATAAAAGCCTTTTCAGTAGCATAGTAGGGTAGGCTTATTTAATATGTATTGTTTATATTGGTTTGTTTAGTGTTTGTTGGTGACTCTGTGTTTTTTTTTTTTTTTTGGCAAAGCCGCTCGGTTAAACAAAGCAGATTAGCTAGGAAATGGTTCAGACCCAGAGAAAAGTAGAGAGTCGTGTAAGCAGAGCACGCCTTTCCTTGACTCTCTGTCGAGAGCTTTTGTGATTGCAGCTGCTCTCTGCCTCAGGACACGGTGCCCTCTGCGTGTGCAGTCATCTAAACAGTGCAAGGGTCTGGGACCGT
Source organism: Equus caballus (assembly GCF_041296265.1). NCBI lineage: Eukaryota > Metazoa > Chordata > Mammalia > Perissodactyla > Equidae > Equus > Equus caballus. The sequence continues at coordinate 22,426 of NW_027222046.1, forward strand.
GGAGAAATCCAAGCAGTAGAGTCATGCTTTGCT